>NC_046665.1:50699824-50706662 GCF_010883055.1 Belonocnema kinseyi
AAAATCACTTTTTCATGCCTAGTTTCATATTCTTGTCTGGAAATGGTTGCCTGGGACACATTTAGTTGTTCTGCGAGCTGTTTTTGCGTCTGACCATCGTCAGACCTAAATCAACGATCAGAAAATGTTTGGGTAGGTAGAACCTGATCAGATTAATAAATATATTAAAAAAAATAGTTTTTCACAACAAATTAGAACGATGTATATTGTAATCCCGGGCTAATTGCATTTAAAAATTACATTGATGTCCGCGTGTGCTTCTAGGAAAAATTTTATCTAAAAATTTGAATTTTGAGTTTTCATTCGAAAATAATAAAACAGTGCAATTATGCATTGAATGCACTTTTTCTGTAAATCAACTTTTAAGAAGTTATTATACTGTGCAAATAAATTTGTACAAGATTTAGTGGATACTAAGATCTTCATATTCAACATTTCAAAAACTTCAAAATATTAGTTTTAATCTTATTTCACAGTTTACTTGAAAAATACGGATCAGACTTTTTTCCTGACTACCATGGATACACACTGTTAGAAATGCATTTAATTTTCGTATTCATATATAAACTAGCAATGTAACTTAAATTTGTAATGGAATATAAAATAAATATACACACGCAAATTACAAATTTTCATATTCTCATCTTACACGAGTTACAAATGACTCTGGCCATAGATTTAGACTTTAAATAATTAAATTGAAATTTTTTTTCTAGTTATATACAATTTCAATATAATTTAATTTGCAGATCTACAGTTCATTGAGAATTTAAGATTCCTAGCCTAAAAGTACTACACGCGCAATGACATTTTTTTATTTAGAGATAGGTTGCAAGAAGTTAGCCTCTACAAGTCACTATTTCATCATAAAGAACCGTTGAATATGTGAATTCTGGACAATCACTTTGATTAACAAAATATTTTATTACCTTTTAATATTTTAAAAATAAAAATACTTTATGGATTTTTAAGTTTGTAATAAAGATCTACTTGTAGCTTGTATTTACAACTTCAATGTCCGCCCAACATGTTATGCTTGAGAAAATAATATTGGAAATTTAACGCTGAAAGAATATCATATTTTAGAACACGGTAGCTAAATAATTAGTTTAGAGGATGCACGAATATGACAGTTGTATAATATATTATATTCTATGAAAGAATAAAATTTATAATTGTCATTAATATGCTGAAAACTTATAAACAAAATTTGTGTACTGTCTGTGAATATATAGTTCAAAACAAATTCGCAGGATTTGTTTATAAAAAACGAAGTTTCTTAAGAGAAAAACTGGCGAATTAGAATAGCGAATGCATGTTATATGTATTTGGAGAATTAAATAAAGTTGCAAATACATTTTTAGAGAACACCACAAAGGAATTAATCATATTGTTTTAGTATTCAATTTAGAGCCTGTGAAGCAAAACTTCTGCACAGTAAAAAGAAAGTGTTAATGAAGCACCAAGATCAGGTTACCATATACCTGCAACAGAAATCACCCTTGCGGTGTGAATGCTGCCATGTTTAAATGCATTGTTTATTATTTTGACAGCTTTGCTGATTGTATCTCATGGTCAATAAAGTTCAGAAGGTGCGTTGTTCGCACTTTTTAAAATTGAGCCATTAGGTATTTCAGATTAGGTGGGGATATCCAAGATGTCTGCACGCAGAGGGGCAAACAATAATAACAAATACATGGGACTAAACTTTATTTTTATAGTAACTTGGAGAATAATTATTTTCCACGATAATTGTACTCAGACTATTTAACTATTTAATAACTATTTAATGGAATAATACAATTGATGTTATTATTGGAAAAATAAAAGAGAAAGACTATGATTTAGCGGGATAAGTTATCTCTCTCGCGCAGTGATCTTATTGGCTGTTTACCGCTCCCCTCTAAATGAAGGTTAAATAGTTTACATGTATGCGCAAGTAAAGAGCTATTTATGGAGCAAAATTGAAAATACTAATCATGTTGCTGTGCGAGAAAGATAGCTTAACCCCCAGCCAGAGTCAGTGGTGGCAGGACGCGGATATCTCTGGCATGCGCAGTAGTTATTCCTGTGAATTTTTAGGTTATGTAAGGCCATGTGTCGATTTAAAAATGCACAAGAATCACTACTGCGAATACTCGAGATATCCGCGTTTTCTCACAATATAACTTTTAATCTTGATTAATTCGTACCTCAATAAGAATACATGGTGGAGCATAGGCATGTTAAGATTACTATAAAAGTAGATCATATAATTGCTAAATTCCCCACGCATGAAGTTGTTCGATATTTAAGATGGAAAGGTCTTTCTATACGCGTAATAATAACATCCTCAGATTTAACTGAATTAAAAAAAAACGTTAGGAAAACGTGCAAATTCATTTTGATAAAAATAAAAACTATTTGATCAAATTTTCTATTACTAGACATTAATCTAGAAAGTTTGAAATATTTTTCAAAGCATTACTTTATTATTAAAGTTAAATATTCCGATACCATTATAACATTATTATTAATTATAATTATAAGTTTAACTTCATTAATCAAGAAAATGCTAATTTAAATTATAATTCAAAATACGAGAACTGAATCTATAATTATTTAGGCGCTATAAAATTAGACAATTTAAATAATAATTTATTTTTTGTCAATATGTACATATTTACTCAAATCTCGTACTATTTGTTGCGTAGTTATTTGCAGGAAAGTAACAGAACCTCGATTTGAACTTCAAGACAACAAAATACGCAAATTTATATTTATAACTCGAGACTTTAACCTTTTTTTGACAATAAATAATGCCTTGAAAAATATAATAAACATTCTAAACATTCATGCGTTAGAAAGAGAGATTCGATAAACTAGATTAGTGGGCATCGGAATCCCACCCCTGGTAATTTCAATCATGCTCATACCTCAAAGCCCAGTTTCACAAAGTGGAATCCGCATACCTTCAGCTTTTCTAAGACTATGGAATGCTTGACAACAGCTGCCAAAATTTCAAAACAGTAACATCTGATCTTTCGTACCCCACCTTGTAGCTATTTCATACCCTACATACTCGGTATGTCGCACCCCAAGTTCGAGAGATATCTGAATCCCTACCGAGGTACAGTGAACACCGTTATAATTTTACCTTTAACAAAATATACCCCCAAGTTTCCTGAAAGATACACTTTACGCATTTAAATATAATGGTTACACGAAAAAAATTCTAAAATAATATCCACATGCTCTCATGGCAAAGTTTATGAACTAAAACGTGAATGTTATTTTGCGGTTTATTCAATGCAGTCATTGTCAAATACAAACTTGCAGGTTATATTCCATTCATAGCGGTCAAAGCCTATGTTTCGCTTAAAGGCTAGGGCTCATAGATTGATATTTGGCCATTTTTTTCGGAAAAGCCGAGTACTATGCACATATTTATCTCATTTTAATGGATTTTTGGGAAACTAGCGATAAAGAAGTGTTTGAAAGGAAAACTAGTATTTTTTCTCATCAAAATAAGTGATTTTCATTGTAGTAATCCCAGACTTGGAGTACAAGGCACTATGACTTATATAGGAGACAACTCCTTGCAAGAGGTTGTCTCCTTAAATTTTTTTTTACTCTTAGTTATTTCTAATTTTTATAAGTCGACTGTATACCGACAGCTCTGGTTTCAAATGCCAGAAGCGCAAGTATTGTTTTAAATTAAAAATATAATTATTTAAATTTTTATTAACTTACTAATATTATTATATTCTCATCAAGAGAAGGTATTATATTTGTGTCAAATTTGACCACCCCCCTTCGTTTTTCAAATGTCCACGTTTTGAGACCCCCTGAATCCGAAAAACAGGTTTTTAAGAATTTACTGATTGGTTTAGTCCTAAAATAAAGGTGAAGTTCGTTAGCCAACCATTTTGAATAAAAATTCAAAGTAAATAATAATACCATAATATAATATAAATAATATAAAATAATATAATAATATAAAAAGTCAAAATAATTTATCCTAATTACCATTTTCTATAAAATCAAAATTTACCAGAGTTATAGCATTTACAAAATTTCAAAAAACACACGAAAATCAATATTTTGAGCCGAATAACGCAAGATATGGAAAAAAGTTAAGAGAAAAAAAATTTTTTAATGCCCTGCGAAATTATTCTGACAACTTTTTGAATTTTTTTTTTAAAATCGAAAATTTAAATTTGGCAGCATAAAAAGATAATGGAAAATTAAAAATTACATTTTGCGATTAAACTGTGCAAAATATATACAAATATGTCTAGATAAAAGTTGTGCATTTTAAAAAGATTTACAAATTTGTTTGGAATCACTTTTTAATAGCATGCGTATTTTGTGTTTTAATCGTGAAAAACTATATTGACAATAAAAAATTAGCCCGCTGCGTAGGTACATTCTCATCACAACTTATTTTTTTTAATTTTCTTATTCGTCTCGTGTGTGGGTTTTCAAACAATTAATTTTTTTACATTCTCATCAGAGAAAGTATTAGATTTTTGTAAAATTTGCCCCCTTCCCCCAGTTTTTGTCAAATGTTCATGTATTTAGACCCCCTGAATCCAAAAAACAGGTTTTTACATATGTGTCTGTCTGTACGTGTGCATGTCTGTATATCTGTATGTCTGTATTTCTGTATGTACGCCTGTCTGTGAACACGATACAATTTGAAAACATTAATCTATCAGATTGCTCTTTGGTACACTCGTTTAGTGTCCTCAACTAAAGGTCAAGTTCGTTAGCTAGTCATTTTCGATCAAAATTAAAAAAGTGGGCATATTTGAATATTTTTGAGACCACTTTTTTAAAAATTCGAAAATTCTCTGTACGGTTGTTTATAGTATTCACCAAATCAAACAATTTCTTCTAATGACTTTTTTCAAAAAATCAAAAATGATTAGAGTTATAGCATTTACAAAATACCAAAAACTTCGATTCTTAGGTATCAAAGAGAGAGCACCTGTTCATGGGTGCTGTCAATTTATAACACTTAAAATTTTCTTGCCTTGATAAGGGTACTGTACGAGTACCGAAACGTTGGTAATGAAAATTTATTTATTTATGTTTTTTATTTTTTTATTGTAATTTGATGGTCATACAAATAAAAAAGACGAAAGAAGGAAAAAAAGAGAAGGAAGGGGATGTGGTTGGCTGCCTTCTCATTTTTCTTTCCTCTTTTTTATTTTTTTCCGAAAATTTTATTTTATTCAATTATTTTTTTTGGGGGTTTTTTGGGGTTTTTTCAGATTAGAATAGGGTTTATTTGGTTTTCGTTTATTCGTTGTGGTACAAATTTGGTCGTTGGATTCTTGTTTTGTATAACAGGATTTTGCATCAATTGTCATAACAACTTTTTGAATTTTCTTGAAAAATTATAAATTCAAATTCGTAGAGCAATTTATCTGATGACTTTTTTCATTAAATTAAACATTATGAGAGTTAAAGTATTTTCAAAATCCCAAAAAACACACGAAAATGAACCTTTTAAGCCAATTAACGAACGATATAAAAAAATGACAAGAAAGGAAAAATTGTGATTTCTAAATGCCCTAGAAGATTATCATAACAACTTTTTAAATTTTCTTGATAAATCAAAAAATAAATTTTGACAGCATAAAAAATAATGGGAAATCCAAAAGTTACATTTTTTCATGTAACATTTTCACAATATTTCAAATATTCTCAAATATAATAATGCATTTTCCAAAAAAATATAGGTATATATATATATATATAAATAATTAAAAATTTATCATAAGGACAACCGCAGGATTTCGCCGGGAGCGGATGCTAATCTGGAAAATTGCACCCGCTCCCAGCGAAATCGCGGTAAAATTTCAGCCACAACCACGTCTCACGACTGTGAGATAGGTGGTTATATATATACATTCGGTTCGGTTTTGATTCCTCTAGAATCAAACCGAAGGGCCTATGACAAAGCCACCGAACGCGTCCTCGGGTTGCGGATAGAGGGTCCCTGTACCAAGGGTTTCTGCTGAATATGGTTACAAAAATAAATAGGCAGTCGCGGACAATTGTCCAGAGGTGGTTCCGAAAGAATTAACCCACAAGCGGAGGTCGGAAAAGCGTGCCGAAAGCTGAATGGCACCTGGGTGAGGTGTCTAGAACGGTGACTCTGGGATAACGGGCGACCTCTCAGAGTACGCAGCCTTATCCTTGCATGCGGGGCTCTACAAGGATGGACGAACCCCTTTCCGTAGCTTCTCGTGGGAACAACAATGACAACACCAAACATAGTTGTAGTGAGTGCGGTTCAAAACAACAGAACGCGCAGGGCTCAATGGGTCAGCCAACAATGCCGACCAATCTAGAGCTGGGGGAGCCAATGAAAATGGATTCAATTCGATTGATCGGCGGGATCTCGTGTCCTTTGGGTGGACGGAGCAACTGAATCACGACTTGCTAGACTGTTACGATGCGAGTGTGGCCCGTGAACGAGGTTACATGGCACGGCTGCATGCTCTGTGGTGCGAGAAACACCCGGAGCTATCGCACTTTTCGCAGCAACGTCTGCGAAACCATGCTGAAATACTCCGTAAAAGGGGCTATGTAAGCGGAACGCCTACTCTAGCACAGCTAGAACAAGCCGGCAACAAAGAAAGAGAGGCGACACTAAGATCAACCTCGGGCAGGCATCCAATAGATGAAGAGCGATGCTTTACGACCCGGAGAAACATCAACACCAAGGTTTCTCTCAAGCTTTAAGATCTGGCTGAAATGGATGACGAGCTTCGTGAACATTTTTCCGGTGAATCCGACCTCTGGGCTATCAATTATTGTGTGTATAATGCAGCGAGAGCTTTGG
>NC_046665.1:50706762-50708029 GCF_010883055.1 Belonocnema kinseyi
CGTCCATGGAACTACTCCCAATGAATAGAGTAGTACCGGGACGGCAAGCATGTTCGTTGCAGATACTTTGTTCCTCGCCGACAGTTCGGAAGACCAAATCTGCCAAATGAGACGTATGTGTCTGCTTCGGAGAGTATCCTTTATAGATGTCACATTTTGAATGCGGCTTTGTGGCACGCCCAGGTATGTATAAGTCTCTCCAGCTTAAAGTCGTCGTATAGCGCTTCTATCAACGAGCTCAGAATCTTCATTAATGCCATTAAGTTTTCCTCGCTTCAAATGAACCTTGGCGCATTTGTATAACCCAAATTTCATTCCAATTTCCTTAGTATATCGTTCGGCAATGCCAAGAGCTAGATGTAGTTAATCTTTGCTTTTAGCATAAATCTTAAGATCGTCCATGTAAAATACATGAGTGACCTTGTACTTTCGAGCGACAGGTTTGCCGCACAAGTACCCGTCGGAATGGCGAAGTGCTATAGATAGTGACAATAATGTAAGGAAAAAGAGGAGTAGGCTCATGGTGTCGCCCTGAAAGACACCTCTCTGAAACGTGACCTTGTTAGTTGTCACACAATTTTTTCCAGATGAGATAGTAAATCTGGTTTTCCAAAGCGGCATCAATCTCTCTATGCACCCAACTATTTGCGGATGAACCTTTAAGATTTCCAAAAGACAGATGATAAGTCTATGGGATGTAGAATCGAAAGCTTTCCGATAACCAATCCAGGCCATCGATAGGTCACGCTGGTAGAATGCTGCATCTTTGCAGATACATCTATCGATGAGCAGGTTCTCCCGACATCCGGCTACGCTTTTCTTTGAGCCTCGTTGTTCATACATTTCTTGCCACGCAGGTTCAATTGCTCGAACAATGCTATCATTTAGGATAGCTGTGAATATTTTATAAAGCGTGTTCAGACAAGTTATTGGCCTGTAATTCTTCGGGTCAGCTAAGTTGTCTATTTTCGGCAGGAGTATTGTGTGCCCTTCCACCAACCACTCTGGAATCGGCTTTTCCGACTTCAAATATGAGGTGAAAATACGGGCCAAATGCTGATGGGTTGAAGAAAACTTCTTCTACTAGAAGGTTTTGATACAATCTGGTCCCGGTCCCTGGGAAGAGTCGAGATGGGTCAGAGAGAAACTGTTGATTTTCTCTGAACCACCTCTCCCTCCGCTCTAGACTTCTCTTAGCGTTAGATAGTATCCGTATTCTCTCAACAATATGCTGCCTGATGGTCAGCAGCTTTGACTTGTTAAGTGT
>NC_046665.1:50708129-50719853 GCF_010883055.1 Belonocnema kinseyi
TCGGACTTGACTTCAGTATTAGGGGTGAGCAAAATGCATCAAATCTAATCTATCTCGAGTACTCACTCCTGAAAGCCCGGATTAAGAAAGCACAAGAGAAATTTTTCGTGAACAGCTCCTCGATAAGAGTAATGCACGGTATTTTCCACAGAAATGTGAAGGATCAGTCAATGTCTTGTGAGCTAACGTTTGCTCTCCTTAAATCACCCGGATTGAAGTCTGGTACAGAGGGTTTCATTTTTGCATGCCAATACGGTGTCATTTCCACCTTAACATACCGTCGCTACATTTTGAGCCAAGACATTCCCGATGATGGCTGCAGGGCTTGCCATGCACACGCCCAAGCATTTAGCTCACATGCTATCTAGTTGTCCAACACGCACGGGAACGACCTATATTCAAAGGCACAATGCGGCACTAAGAGTGCTTTATTACCATCTCTGTCACTCCTACGGCATTCACCTTAATATCGCTCCTCTAAATACTCCTAGGGAAATTGAGTCAATTGTCGAGAATGGGAAGTGCCGCATATACTGGAACTTTATATTCTCGACAATTGTTTCTGTTGCTCACTCGAGGCCTGACATGGTTCTTCTGGACTTCGAAAAGCGAACCATGTTCATTATCGAATTTTCGGCACCAGCTGACAACAACATCATAGCCAAGGAGAATGAAAAGAAGGAGAGGTATCGAGACCTTATAAGGGAGTTGCAACGATTGTACCCGGAATATTCTGTTAAACTGATCGCCCTTATCATCGGCGCTCTTGGAGTTGCCAAGCTTTCACTTACTAATAGCCTAAAAAGCATCCCTGCGTGTCAACAATATGCTAGAACACTTGCGGGAAAGATGCAGAAGGCGGTTGTCCTTGGGTCACTCCGTGTTCTTAGGGTGCACGAGGCTTTTTCTGGATCGTCGTATTGATTCCTTTACAGACTGTAACCACCTATCTCACGGTTGTGAGACGTGGTTTTGGCTGAAATTTTTACCGCGATTTCGCTGGAAGCGGGTGCAATTTTTCATATTAGCACCCGCTCCCGGCGAAATCCTGCGGTTGTCCTTATGACAATTTTTTAATTATATATATATATACATAATTTAAAAGTTAAAAAAGGTAAGGCAAATTCAGTTTATGGAAAACCGACAGAAGTTGCAATAAAACGTTGAATAACCAAATTTTTTAAAAACAATGTGCATTTTTTCAAACGGGACAATGAAGTCTCGTCTGTCTTAATACCAATGCAAGTTAAGAATTATAATAATATACATTTATGGGAACGATATATTATCGAGCGACAGTGACAGTTGCAAACTGTTAGGGCTGGCACTGGTTTTTATCTGTTTTTATCAAACAATCTATGAATTATTTTACCGGAAGTAAACACCTTGCTGAGGCGTTGTTGAGTTATTTATAGATTTTTACAATTTGCTTTGAGGTCTACTAACTGTTACAGACCGTTAGGACTGGCAAAGATTTTCATTCCTTTTTTATTAATCAGATTACATTTTTTGCCTTAAACAAACATCTTGTAGAGGAGTTTTTGAGTCGTTTATATATTTGAATAAGTTGCCTTTATATCTACTAACGGTTGCAGACCGTCAGGACTGATTATTATTTCAAATTATTCAAATGAAAAAGCCTTGAATTTTCCCGCATATCCTCGTTTTCGTCTTCGTAGAATGAACTAAAATTGAATTTGATTGTCGGTTAAATATAATAGGTCGGGGACTGTTTTTTTATGAATAAGTACGCTAAAACTCTCATTGCATACTTCTCGACTAGAAATAGACAGTGATGTGCTTCCCACTGCCAAACTAACCTCTATTCACCACGCGGTTCCGCGAAGAAAACGAAGTTACGGTGATTACCTTTGATAAAAATAACCCACGCTAGATAGAAAGAAATTAAAGATTTTTTACATGGAAAGTTTGTGTTACCTCCGATTCACGAAAACAAATATATTTCTCCAAATTATCTATCTCGGAATCTGGCACAATGTGGTACACACGGCACAAAGAATGAGCATCTAGAACAAGTATAGCAGGGAGTGTGCGCCGAAGTAAAACGCGAATTTTAAATTACTATATATACTATAAAAATTATGGTAACATGGTGTAAAGTGGGGGTACTACATATTGATTTAGAGGAGGAGGCGCGAAATACAATGACAAATTGCTGAGAATTAACAATAATACGCAAAATGTAGTTTCTTGTTTCTTAGGTCATGTTTAGGCTACTGTGGGGGGGGGGAGGTTAAAATAAAAGTTTTAATTTGGTTTTATATCGCAGATACTCATCTTTAATCCCTAAAAAACCTGGTACTTTTCGATGAAACCCCGAAGTATGAGTCCAATTTGTCGGAAATTTAAAATTTCCCCATATTAATTAAATAAAAATGGAATCTTTTTCGGGGGTACTTTCCCTCTAGAGTGAAAAAAATATACACTTATTTTTTGGGTCACCCTAATGTATATTGCTCGCATTGTATCACATATTTTATATGGTTTATTGGTGGATTTACTAACGTAGTCCATGCAGTGGAAGGGGACGTTTGCTCCCCTCAGCCGGTGCCTGTCTGTGAAGGTCGGAAGCGAAAAGTCAATCTCCTCTTCTCCTATAGCGATGCTAGACAGTTTCAGTTTTTTCTAAAAATTTGAACTTTTTGTCCAATTTGTACTTAGAATGAGATAATAATGAATGTAATTTGGTAAAATTATAATACTTCACACAAATTATAAGTGTTTATAACTATCTCCTCTTATGAAAATGCTCAAATGTTGCGGCTTTTTCGAAAATATTTAACTTTTTGTTCACCTCTTACTTGAAGAAAGGTATTAATTATTGCTATTTAACAAATAGAACTGTTTAAACAATTTATTATTGTGCATAAATATCTGCACGCAGATAATTGCTAGGAGGTTATGGTGTTTTTCTAAAATATTTTAATATTTGAAATATTCTTTAAATTGTTAATATCAATCATACTAAATTTAAACTATTCTTGAAGCTCTTAATGAGAGTCTCTTTGTTTATATCAATATTTATATTTTGTGTTTGCTCCTAACTAAAAATTGAAAGAAAAGCTGAATATTTCAACAAAAACCCGCAACTTCTTAAATTGTATCAATTGTTATCTCACTTTAAGTGAAAGGTGACCAAAAAGTTGAATATTTCAGAAGAAACAGCATCTTGCTAACATTATTCAATGACAGTTTAATAACAAATAATGATTTATTCTGTAAGCAATTATTTGTTAACTTAAAATATATATTACCTTGCTCTAGGTGCAAAGTTGACAAAAAGTGAAAATTTTCAGAAAAATCCGCAACACTCTGGCATTATTGTAGGAAAAGATAGTTACAAACAGTAATATTTTGTTTAAACAGTCTTGTTATTTAGAGTTCATTAATTATTACCATACTATAAGTAAAAATTAGACAACATTTGAAAAATGCAGACAAAACGACGACTTGCTAGCATTACTGAAACAGATTATTAGTATAAATCGTAATGAATGGTTTACAAAATTATTTCTTTCTAATTTCATTACTCAAATTTCAAATACGAGACTGAACTTGAACTAAAAATTTTAATTCTACACAATATTTCATGTTTAAAATTCAGTGTAATAATTCTTTAAGAGAATTCTCGGCCCCAATTGCGAAAATTATATTTCTTAACCGAAATTCCATGCCCAAACGCAATTATATCAATCTTTTCAAAAATTCGCTGCTGCAAGATGAAATTGTATAATTCTTTACTAAAATATCAAAATTATAATTAATTGCTGAAATTTCCTATCCAATCCTATGTATAGAAGTGGAAATTATAATTCTTTTTGAGAATTCCCTCTCGTAATTGCGAAAATTATATTTGTTTACTGAAATTTCCTACCACAACACAAAAATATGAATCATTTTATAAATTCCCTGTTACAAGATGGAATTATACTGCTGTACTTAAATCTTAAATATATAATTATTTGCTTAAATTTTCTATCCTATGCTCAAAAGTGAAAATTATCATTCTTGACGACAATTCCCTGTCCCAATTGCAAAAATTATATTTCTTTACTAAAATGTTCTGCCCCAGGACGAAAATATAAATCTTTTCAAGAATTCACTGTTACAAGATGGAATTATAATTCTTTACTGAAAGCTCAAAATTATAAATATTCCTAAAATTTTCTATTTTTCAGAAGTGAAAATTATATTTCTATACAGAGATTCTATGCCCGAACGCAAAAATATAAATCTTTTCGAAAATTCCCTGTTTCAAGATGTAATTATAATTCTATACTGAAATCCCCTGCCCCAAACTCTAAATTGTGATTCTTTTTTAAAATTCCCTATTCGACAGTGAACCTAAAATTAAAATTATGATTCTGCACCCGGTGTAGAAATCTTAATGGGGTATTGTTGAGGGCCTGATGGGTTTCCCTATTTTTATAAGGTTCTGCATGGGGCATATTGTTAGGGGCCGTCAAAGGAAGTTTGTTCAGACCCTTAACAAGAATCCTTATTATTTCCCAATTAATGTAAGGGGCCCTTGTTAGGGCCCCAATAGGGCCTTTTGTGCAATAAATGTATGTGCAACAATATTTTACTGAAAACCAAGTCAAATCTACCGATATTCCAAGTGCAGTCGCTATTCTGTACAGTTCCTGGATGCTACAATTACGAATTATCATGTCACTTTAACGAATACTATAAAGAGATCTAAATTATTTTATCGGCGTAGACTACAGTCAAGACAGCACTATAAATTGTGAAAAAGTATTGGTATCGGTATTTGTAAGTTATAATGCTTATACTACAATTAAAATTGCGCACGCAATGGGTAGGATTCAGACGCATAAACCTAATCACGCAAGTCAATATTCTTAACAACTATACTATTACACGAGTTGCGATCTGTAAAATAATTTTGAAACTCATTTGTAACTGAGGATGGCGACCTCAGAAACGACTTCTGAATACATGACCATGCCATCGCGGCACACAACAAAAGTTCTAGCATTTACCTCATATCGATATGTAAGCTAAAACAGTCACGGAACAAAAATACGTTTTGCTCTATAATAGACTCTTAAGTGTACGCGATCTGTGAATGAGTTGTGCCATCAAAAATTATATTATTTTTATAGAACCCCTTCCTTGCAAAGTGAGAATATGGAGTAATGTGACGACTGCCAAGAAAATGTCAAAAAAGAATGTTTTTTAAGTGATGCAATCCATTCATTGCCGATTACGTCGAGAATTCACCCAGTGCTCCGCGTGTATAGGTTGCGTTGCGACTTTAGGGGCGAGCTAAATAAACTAATACTAATACGTTACTACGTTAACCTCGGTTCAGTGGGCTTTACATGTCGTACAGTATGTAATGCGAGGGAATAGATGTTTATTTTATTGAAGGATAACTGTTGAATTAACCTTAATTTCATTGTGACATTTACGAAATGCTAAGTGATTTTGACATTTTGACCCTCTTAAGAGCAGTTTATACTGTTACGGTTAAAGGAAAACCTTTACAATTCTTGATAAGTAAATGTTACGTTTCTTTTTTCTGCATGTAAAGTGACATATTTATTTATAGGTTGGGTCTAGATTTTTGAATTTATATGCACTATTATTCCATGAAATTGACAGTTGGGTATCTGTAAAGTTAATAGCGGTAAAAAATTACAATTTATCTATCAAAAGAAATTACGAATACTGTTTTAATATAATAAAAATGTATAAAAAAAGGATTTTCGTGAACAAATTTTCAAGCGTCTTCACATACTTTAAAAATTGGGTCTCTTTTCTCTTTATGAAAATAATGGAATACAATCCTATTAAATAATTCGCACAAATAATATACAATTCATATGATTAAAGTTAAATAAATATAAACATCATCATTTTTTCACATTTGGCACGCGTGTGACACAATGACCTAACCCATAAACGTAATTCAAAACGTTCTTTTTTTGCTAATCTGCTAAAAGGTTTATTTTAATCTGACTACTTACTGCTATCAATTTAACACGAGAATAATAATTCACTAAAATTTTAATCGATTTCCAAAAATAGTCTAAAATTTTCCAAAAATTGTCCAAAAGTTTGTATTGCCTGGTCCTGATGGGAGCAACCCTAATAAAGGGAAGCTCTGTGCAAAAGTCAAAATTATAACTTTTTATGAAAATTTTCTACCCAATTGAAAAAATGATATTTCTTACTGAAGTTCCCTATTCCAACTTAAAATGATAAATCTTTTAGAAAATTTCCTGTTCCAAGTCGAAATTATAATTCTTGACCGAAATTGCCTGACCCAACACAGAATTATAATTCTTTTAAAAAATCACTTCTCCATGTCAAAATTGTCGATGTTTTGTGAAATTCCCTATGTCAAGTTAGAATTATGATTTTTCTACAAATAGTAAATTAGAATTACAATAATTTTACCAACAAATCCTACTAATAAATTTCAAAATGTCACTCGTCACTTTCATCAAAAGATCGGCAATATCACATTACTGCGGTAATAAATTATTGAAAGCAGCTCAAATCCAGTAAAGCGATTAGTTCGAATTTAAAATCACTTGCAAGTTCTCTAAATAAATTATAACGCTAAAGCAAATTGCTTGATCAATTTTGTTCGAACACGACTAACCGATGCACAGTGGTCGGAAAACCCAAAAAGCTGGCCAAAATTAAAGGTGTTATCGGAATTCCATAATGTTTGGTATCCTTACGTTTTCGAAGTCGCTGATTACGATACTACATTCAGATTTTCGAAATTCAAAATGGCGGATCCAATATGGCGGACAAATCTTGGGAAAAGTCATTCAATCTTTTTAAAACTAGGATAATTACGTTTTTGAGGTCGCTGATTACGATGCTCGATTCACATTTTTGAAATTCAAAACGGCGGATTAAATAATGCGGACAAATGTTGGGAAAAGTCATTCAATCTTTTTAAAACTCGGTATACTTACGTTTTCGATGTCGCTGATTACTGTGCTTAATTCAGATTTTCGAATTTCAAAATGGCGGATCCAATATGGGGGGCAAATTTTGGGAAAAGTAATTTAATATTGATAATAGATCTCATTTAATCTTTTTAAAACTCGGTATGCTTACGCCTTCGAGGTCGCTGATTACGATAGTAAATTCAGATTTTTGAAATTCGAAATGGTGGATCCAATATGGTAGACAAATTTTGGTATTGTTTGTTTTTTGAGATCGCTAGACACAAAAATAGATCAAGAATCGACCATTTAAATATATTATTCCATATAATGGACTGTTTTCCGAGACGTTAATTTGATTTTGTAAAAAGTTTGTCGTAGTCCTTATGTCTCATTAAATAATTGAATACATGAAAATTACTGACAGAATACACAATACACTAGATGTATACTATAATATAATTTTTAGTCACTATTCGACAAATCCGAGTCAACACTGTTATCGTCACTTTCATTAGAGTCATTAATCTCACGATTCAAGACGGATATTGGAACTTCGATTCCACGAAGCAATTCTAACGCTTCTTGAGAAAAAGACTTTAGTTTTCTTTGAGGCAGCTTACGTAAAATAGTGATTTTCGGGTCTGATGTAATCAAAAGCCTGTTAAAAACATCTTCCATATTTTTTGACCGATTACATTTCCGTGCAAAGTTCTCGTGAAACTTCTTTATGTACTTGTTACATGATTCCTGAGCCTCTTCTGACATGTGCCCGATTGAAAGCAATGAGGACTCAATGATCTTATGTCCATGAATTAAAATTTTATGTACAGTCGTTGGCATCTTAAACCATGGGCAAAAGTCAACGATTTTTCTCACAGTTTCAGTAGCGTAATTTCGAAATTTTTGCACATCAATTCCAAAACCACTGGAAATAACTTGAAGTATTGTGTGGAAACGCCTAATTAAATTTTCGTCAGCTCCAGTAATTTCAGAAGAAATCTTTGCATTTTTGAAAAAATCGTGTGAAAATATTACCATCATTAGAACTCCCATAATTCTGTTTCGGTAGATCAAATAGCAAACCTAATTGTTTGTGGAATTTTTTTTGTATCTCCCTTGTTCTTTTTTCCACTTCTTCAGCATTTTTTTCCTTATTTGCCACGGTTTGATTTCCAATCTGCATGAAACGTGCAAAAAAACTCAAAAAATATCATCCATGCATGCAGAGAGGAGAGACCAAACTGCAAATTCTCTTTATCAATAGTTTTTTCCAGCATTTTATCAACATTGTTAAATTCCGAGGATGTGGTATCACAAAGATAACAGCGCATTGCTGATGCTGTGTTAGTTATAGAATTACAAACTTTCCCACCTACCATTGTAAACTGAAGCTAGTATTTCACGCAAATTTCGATATCATTAACTATTGTTAGGAAAGGCAAGAGATTTCTCTCCTGTTCTTTAATATTATCGACTTGAGCAATTCTTGATTTAGCTGTTTCTTTCATAAGAAGAATTGAGATTGGTCGACAAAATCTTGGAGAGAATAGGCTCGGATTTTTCCAAACAATTTTTTTCGCATTATTCTCTTCAAGACCATAAATTTCCAATGGAACCATAATGGAAAAAAAATATTTTCGTCAGAACATTTTTCGTCAGTACATTTTTGTTTTTACCAACTCTGGCCGGACGTACCGTCACACCCCCATTTACAAATGAAAGTGAATTCTTTCAGATTTTCTGCAGCGAATCTCTCAAGGATTTCTGATCGTGTGGATAAAATTCTTTGAATCAAATGGTCTAAAAGTGCTTGTAAAGTAACCGAAGCTTCCGTTTCCGTCACAATCATTGCAGATTTTTCCGAATAACAGCTTTTTTTTTACTCTTAGCCATTTTGTTCGAAAATTGTGTACTAATTTCGACACGTTTTGTATTTTTTCATTTATCAACTTAAAATTAAAGTTAAGTTTTTTCGACAATTCCAAGTCAATAACTGAATAAATGTGGTTGGCATCGTCGTCTAAATGTTTTTTTACAAGATTGAAGAGTTCTCCTCGGGTGTAGTGTGGAGGGTCTTTTTTTGGTTTATCCATTGTGGTTCCTGAAAACAGAATTGTCAGACTTATCAACTTATCAGAAATGTTGCTGAATTTTTTATGAAGATCCTAATTAAAAAGTCTGACATCGAAAAAAAAAAGAATTTTTCCGTCGACAGATGCCCCAATAATGCATTTGTTTATTAAAGTTGTTTTTTAAAATTATAAGATTAATCAACAAATTATGAATTTTGCTAAAGTTATCATAAAGTTCCTAATTAAAAACTTGAAATCGAAAAAAAAATTTTGAATCGAAAAATCCCTGATGAATGCATTTGTTTATTTAACTTGTTTATAATATTAACAGTCATAATCTCAAGAAGAAATTTATTCATCATAATATTGTTTCTATCCAAATTTCTTGCAATATAACTTAAAAAACGTAAAATTATGGAAAATCGTAGAAAATTTTTTTTTAACGAATAATTTGTTTATAAACATTTGTGTATATAAATTATATATTCATAAATCAGTCAATATTTTTGGGCCGTACGTTATATTGAGCCAAAAAAGTCATATTTTCCCAGTTTGCGGCCACCATCCGCCTAGAATAGTCTACAATCATGAGATAACGCGACACGTAGTCAACATATAGTCCAATACTCAATAATCCGCAGCTATCCCCAGCTAATTTTTTCGTGAATTTTCAAAAAAAAAGTATGTCGGATACTATGCAGGTGTTCAATAGACAGGATACTACAGGATAATTAACCTTTGTCATATGTTAATACAATTGATTACAGTTTACTTTACATAGTTTTCCACAAAATTATTATATATTTATAGAAATGTGTTAATGAGATAGAATTTTTCGAGTTATCGATTTAAATTATGCACACCTTTACTGAATGAATCCACCTTACTGCATTGAAAATCGCCAAATCAAAGAGATTTTGTAAACATTTACACTGAGAGGCACTTAATCACTTGTTTCATTTTTTAACACAGCGCGAGAATAGGTTAAGTTTGCACTAAAACGTAACGTTATTATGAGGCAATCAGCTCCATGTGCTATCTCAAATGAACGCGGAGGATCCTACTCTACCGACTGCAACAGTTCAAATTACAAAAATAAATTTTTCTTTCGAATTTTGGCCAGCTTTTTGGGTTTTCCGACCACTGTGCGATGGTAAAATCCAATCGCAAAATTGAAGGGATTTTTTTTGTTCTTCCAATTAGAATCGATTTCAAATCGACACAGCCATTCAGTATCATGGTATAAGGTCGGAAGACTTATGTTCACATTCGAGAGCGATGAAGCATATTCCTTTTAAATGCAGATCTTCTAGATAAGCTTCGATTAAAATTTTTTATATAGTTAGAGAGGTAGGTTTTTTAGCTATATTAACGCAGAAAAAATTGAAAGAAACGAAATACTCTCTGCTCTTCATATTTCCTTCATTTCAGGTAAAAATATAAAAAGATGCAATGCTCGACTCGCGGTATAAAACGATTGGTTGAGACTGAGCGTATTTTGGTTCGTGACTAACTGCTGGATGAAAGGAAGGAAAAGACTAATAAGAAACGAAATTAATATGAACTTTGATAACAAGTTTCGCAAAGGCATGCGAAGTTTTTGATTAAAAATTAGCAAGTTTGGTCATATTTTTGGTGTTAGAATTGAGTATTAATGTTAAAGATAAGCGATGAGAATGCAATGCGAATTTTTGTTGTAATCCATCCTTTTAAAATAAGATAACAAACTTTTAATGTGCTGAAAAAAAAGTTTTAGATAAAATCTTCAATTGCATAAAATTTTGTAATCAAACATAATAAAATCAGTAGGGTGTACCAAAAAAAACTGAAATGTTTCTTTATGGCATTACGAATAAATTCAAAACAAAAAAAAAGGTAAAAAAGTTTCTCACTATTGGGCAAGTGAATTAACAATTTGTAAATGTTTATTTTTTTTATTTTTTGTGCATGAAAAAAAGGTTTTGTCATTTTCTTTTGGATAAGCCTCATGGAAGTAAATAATATGAAGCGGAAAAAAATTATAGAACAAATTTTTCGTTAAAATATAAGATTTAAAAAATAACAAAAATGCAATTTTGTTAATTTCTACCTAAAGTTGCCACAAAAAATATTATATTCTGTTTTAAGGAGATGAGGAAATAAGCATATATTTAGGTTTCAAACAATATTTTTTCGTTTTTTACGGATCCTAAAACATAAAAAATTATTATATGAGATCCGTAAAAACTCATTTACACAGGATCCCTAAAAAACAGAAAAAATTTTTTTCATTTTGTTTGGCAAAGTTTATAGAATTCAATAACCTTACACGGGAAAAAGTGCGAACAAATGTTGGTGTCGAAATATAACATTATAAAAAACGAAGAAGAATGCATTTTTCTTCACTTTTACCTAAGGTTGATAAAAACATCTTTAAATTTATATCCTTTATTTGGAACGACTGGAAAATCCCAAAAAATAAAATTCCCGACACTTTGAATTCCCAAAAAATAGAATTCTTCAACCGTTTATAACAGTACCGAAATTTAAAATTCTCGAATAATAAAATTCCCGAAAGAAAATTGACGAATTATAAGATGTATGTATTTAATCTATCCCTTTTACGGGTTTGAGGGCCACCGCTCCCTGTACATATATTTACAATTCCATCCTTAGTCTAACTTAACTACTACTTATATTCTACTCTTTCGCATTAC
>NC_046665.1:50719953-50728548 GCF_010883055.1 Belonocnema kinseyi
CCTGGTTTCAGTAAAAATTTCCTTTATCCTCTCCACTAACTTTTCATCTACACCCCTCTCTTTCATTGCCTGCCATAGTACTTTTCTATTCACTGAGTCAAAGACGAATTATAAGATGTCCTAAACTAAATTTTCCGAAATATTCTATCAATTAGTTGATGAGTAATCATGGGAGATTAATTGCAAAAAACTTTTTAAATATCTTATTGCGGCAATTTAATTCTCATTACACGTGTTTATAACATACATAATCATTTTTATATTATTTTCTCAAATAACTGTTTAAAAATTAATCAAAATTATGTTTACAATTGTTTTAGATCATTACAAGTTTTTTATTGTTTTTAAATCATTCAAAGTTCTATAAAGAATACGAATTTTAAATAAAATAGATTAATCCTCAACCAAAAAAGAATTATTTCTCAACCAATTGCATCCTTAACCAGGAAGGTGAAATTTCTAAATACGAAATCATTTTAAGTTTTCCGAGAAATCTGAAGACATTTTTTAAATTATAATCTTTTTAAGACTTCTAAATATGTTTTAAAATAATTCAATTTTCCAAATATACAAAACAATTGTAGATACAGCAGATCCAAAACTGTTTTTCCTTTCTTCGACCGTTTTAATTTTTAATCAGTATTTCAGCTAAATTCAGCAAATATTCGGTATTACGGTCAATGATAGAATCAAAATAAAAGCATCCGAAATAACATGTGAAAAACATATTTATTTCTTTTAAAAATCCTCAACGTTTCGACCAACACTGCGGGTCTTTATCAAGAGTTGATATACAAATGTTGTTCTTTCAAAACGACGAGTCGACGTTGAAATTTAATTTGCTGAATTTAGCTGAAATACTGATTGAAAATTGAAACGGTCGAAGAAAGGAAAAACAGTTTTGGATCTGCTGTATCTACAATTGTTTTGTATGTTTGTTAACTACAAGGTCAGTAACGTACTGTTAATAATGGGATACCTGTCTTATATTTCGACAAGTTATGGTGAAAACGTAAGAAGTGACATGGATAAATGGATTAAATTTCAACGTCGACTCATTTTGAAAGAACAACATTTGTATATCGACTCTTTATGAAGACCCGCAGTGTTGGTCGAAACGTTGAGGTTTTTTAAAAGAAATAAATATGTTTTTCACATGTTATTTCGGATGCTTTTATTTTGACTGTATCATTGACCGTAAGACCGAATATTTGCTGAATTTAGCTGAAATTCTGATTGAGAATTCAATTTTCATTTAAAAAATTTGAAATCCTCTAAAATTGAAGAAAAAATATTTTTGAATCTTCTGCGTTCTATTTTGACACATTTCGAAAACTGTAAATCAAACATTAATCTTTTAAAATAAAATGCAAAAATTGTATGGCTGATATCGGTAATTTTGTTGTCATGAAATAACGTTACTCATTTGGAAAATTTGATCTAAAAAATTAATGGTTCATAAAAATAGTAATCTTTATTAATATATAAACTACAACACTGCAACTTAAAAAAAGAACAAGCTTTCAAATTTCTTTATGTTATCATAATTAGTAAAAAAATTTACATTTTGCAAAACTTATAATTATATATTCCCAGTTAATTAAAGGTCCTTTCTGGTCTTATTTGAATTCTGGTTTATTTTCTGAGTATCCCAGTTAGTAGAAACTCTGTATAATCATTTCATACTATATGATTTTTTTCTTAATAATTAAATTTCAAATTAAAAGTGATATAGGAAAAACTATTCTTAAAAATTCTATACATTTTGCAGGTTTCCAGGCTCTGTAGGAACCTGCCTACAAAAATCGAAATAATGTAAGTATTTTTTTAATCTTAAAATTACAAATGACTCGGAAATTAATATCTTTTATACAGTTATCTTATGGAATTTCAGACTAGATGGAATTTTTTCTTACCAAGAAATTAAAAAAATTAATTTCTAAATATTTGTACGTACAAAATCAGATTAACTCGAAGCAATCAGTGTTTAAAAGTAACTCATTTCTTTCACAAGTAATTTTTTGCGAACTGTTTACGTTTTTTCAGCAACAGTAACTATAAAAATCGTTACATTTTTAGTGATTTCGAAATAAAGTTTATAAGTCTTTTCTGATAACGGTCACTCAATTCTATTGCTTTTGCAACTATTTTGTGCATTTTCACCCTGAGAAATGAGGTGGTTCCGTTAGAGATCCAACTGAAGACTTCTTTGGAACAAATTCATTTTTCTTGTGTTTGTTTTCAGCAAGAAGGGTTCCTTGTTTTTGGAGCTCATTAGGAATCGAAAATTGGTTCTAATAGAAACCCCAGGCTTTTTGTTGTTGCATTTAAAAACTAACTCTGGTGACTTTATCTTTAAAAAGTGACTAAAAAGTTATTTGAAAAAAAATTGACTAAAGTGACAGTGTAGCTGCCCTCAATACAGATAGGTTTACGGTCAGATTCTCTGGACATATGATCAAGGCTACTGAAAGCCATGCCCGAAATTGTACTTAAATCCAAGTTTCAGTGAAGTTGCTTTAAAAAAAGAACTAAATCATAACTGGAAACCCCGTCAATAAGAATAGTACAAAAAATGTAAACTCCCTAATTCTCATATGCATTTTCTTGGCTAGGAAATACAACTTCTAACACGCAATTAAATTTTTGCGTTTCTTGCTTAGTTATAGTTACGGAAGTACTAGCAACTCTTGAAAAAAATATCATTTTTACTTGCTCGCCATCCACCTCCTGAAACAAAAGATCCTCGTCTCTATTCTCTCATTGTCTTTTCTCGGCACAGAAACACGCATACGTCCGAAAAGAATCAAGTACAACTGCAGGCGTAACATCCGGCGATGCGCGGAATGTTTTGTATTTGAAAAATACCAGAGTCTCGCAAAGTGTCTGCCCAAGTTGGAGGTAACGATAATGGCTTTGGAGTGTTGCGGCTCCAGCTCTGGCTCTGGCTCTTCGAAAAGAGCACAGACAGTGAAAGAAAAAGGTGCTTGCTTGAGGAAATAGAGGTTAGCCGGAAGTACACTCCTTATTTCTATCAACCTGGGAGTTATTCTAGAATAGTATAATATTACCGAATTCAAAGCTCAAAATAAATCCCCTAATAAAGAAAATAAGAGGCTTGTTCAGAAAAGCAGGGGAATAATAAGAGAATAAATTCTTTTAAATGAAACAAATGTTTTGGGCTCTTTTACTTTTTTCCGAAAATCAATTTTCTTACATTAAACTAGCAACTCCGCTGCCTTAAGACGCAAAATAATAATAATTTAATTCCACCAGGATTTTGGGCTTTATCTGAGCTCTTTAATTTCGCAACATTCTCTTGCACCAAAACAACCTTAACGTATAGAATGCACATCCTTTATAAAATTGGAATTTATCGTTAATTGAATCCCGCGGGTTTCTGGAGCCTCTGGATCCCTAAAAATTCAAACAAAAAAAACTATTCTTGCATTTCCAAATCGTCCCTTATCGCACAAATTCTACATTTCAAAAAATAAAGCGCGTTAAATTTGTGTAAGTCATTTGGTTTTATACAAAATAAGAACTACGATTTTTCGGGCTCAAACTTTGAACGTTAAAAATCAAGCCCTCTGTACTAACGTCAGTAAGACTTTAGCAACAAAAATCTTTTAAGAACTTTAGTCTCTGAATTTTAGGTTTCTCAAAAATGCTAATTCCGATTTTTCGACTCGTACCCTTAACATTTAAAAGCAATCCCTCTATATTACGTTAATTAGACTTTACCAAAAAATAATAATTTTCAAATTTCAACGAAGTTGCAAAGTCGTATTGATGTAGTATAAAGGGGTTGTCTTTTAACGTCAAGATTTGAAAAGCAAAATTCGGAGTTGGTATTTTTGGGACGTGAAAAAATTAGTGACTCAGCTGATATTGAAAAAAGTACATTTTTTGTCAAAGTCGTATTTATAAGGTCGTTATAAGTCGTTTTCTAAGGGATGATTTTTTAATTTGAGGGTAGTTTTTTGGTGATTGAATTTTTGGGATTCAGGAGTCCAAAAATACCGCCGGATTTAATTTGTAAAAAATTGAAAAATTTTGAAGAGGATTAATTTTGGCATTGAAGAGTTGTTTTGGGAGCATTGGGTTTTGTCAGATTTAAGAGCCTAAAGGTGTAGAAAATTTTGGACTAAACTAAATTCTTATAATTCTGTCAATTTAAAAAGTGGAGGTGATAGATTAATATTAACTGTCACCTCCAAAAAGACGAAATTTCAACAAAACATTAATTTTTTTCAAGAGAAAAAGTCGAATATTTTAGAAATAGTTGCCTTTTGAACCCGAAAGTTAAATTCAACCAAAGAAGACGAATTTTTAACAACATAGTTTAGTTTTCTACTGATTAGGTCAATTTTTGGTAAAAAAATTATATTATTAAACAAAAAACAGTTGAATTCGACGAAAAAATAAGAATTTGCAACAAACGTCTTTGAATTTTCAACTAAAACAGATGGGTTTCTTTATATTTTCCTAGTACCTACTGCCACTTCTGAAATATTTGCAACTTTTTAGGTCAAACAGGAAATGGTTTTTAAATTTATTCATTTCGGCGCGGGAGAAAAATTCAAATTATCCTGCTAACAGTGTTTCTTTACACTTTCCTAGTACCTGCTGTTATCTCTGAAAGATTAAGACCTTCCTACAACCAACCAGGAGTATTAAAAACATTTTAAATTAAAATCTGTTGGAGAAACTTTACAAAACGAATTTAGAAACGATCAGAAACACAACAACTTTATGTTGAATGGATGAAATTACAACATTAGAATGTCAGCGTACTTTATTATTATAAATTATTCATGAACATAAGCTCTCATTTATTATTGTTAAATTTAATTGCATTCCACTAAATACGTATAAATTCTGCGATATGAACAAGAGTTTGCTCTCGGGCAAACTGCAAACGCAACGATCTATAGTCATATGCGGATTACACGTGGTGGCGCGCTTATGCAGTAGAACGAGGAACGCCATGGTCAGCCGCGCCAAGTGCAAGCCCAGTAAGCGCAGTGGTCCGTGATTCTTTCTTTTTATTCACAATTTCATCCCTTTCTCTTCAATCGTCCTCTCCAGCTCATTTCCTTCTTTTTCATTTTTCTCACCCCTTCTCACTCCTCTTTTTAGTCCAGCTGACGTACACCTCGCGAATTTTTCTGCTTACTCACGCGCCACCATTTGCACATTTTATTATTTACCAGAAGACTCGGCCCACCAACCATGCGCGTAATAGCGTTTCTGAGCATTTAGTGAGTCGGATGATTGTTTAGCTAGCAGCCACAGAGGGAGTGTACCCTTAGGATGAGAGAATCTCAAACCCTCGACTTTCACTTAAACTCTATGCAGAGTGTACACCGATTTCAGGGAAGATGTGGCTCATCTTGAATCTCATATGAGACTCCGTACTCTGTTTGTACGTTTACACGATGCACATTATACTATTCACCTACTCAAGAGAATTTCCAGGACCCGGTTAGAATCAGAGTGTCTACTCAAATCCTGGGAAAAAATTCTTTCAAAATTGAAACATCGGCTCAAAGAACGTTTCATGAACAGAGATTTTCTCTCAGTGAAATCTATGTTCATACTGTTTCTTTTTTTCTCATTTTTTTCTGACCGTTAATAATATTCACCAAACAATATTTTAATCTGTTATAAACCGAATAAAACAATGTAATTTCAGATTTAATTTAAAAAAAGAAGAATTTATGCCATGAAAGAAAATTTTCAATACAAAAGGACAAATTTTCAACAAATCAGTTTAATTTTTGAACAACAAATATTGCTTTTTCAAAAAATATTTGAATTTTCAAGTAGGAACTTAAATTTTCAAGGAAATAATTCAATTTTTTAAAATAAATTTAATTTTTTTGAACTATTTCAATCTTTTCAAAAATAATTTGATTTATTAACCAAAAGGACAAATTTTCAACAAAGCGTTCAAATTTCCGGTCAAAAAATTATTTTTGACCAAAATAGTAAAATTTTCAACAAAATAGTTCAATTTTCACACAAATAGCAAAGTTGCACGTTCAACCAAATAATTTAATTTTTGAAATACAGTTGATTTTTAAACAGAACAGTTTAATTTTTGTATAAAAAACATAACTTTTAATCAAACACTTGAACTTTCAACGAAATTAAATATTTAGGAAGATAGTGAAATTTCTAAACAAATACTTGACATTTTTATCTATAAGGGATGCCTTGTCAACGGAATAGTCGAATTTTTAAACGAAAAAGATTAAAATCAACCAGAACTAGTTGATATTCCAACCGAAAAGAACCAAAGAATTTTCAAACGAATAGTTGATTATTTAACTAGAAATATTCATTATTAAGCAAATTGACAAATTTCGAAGAGATTAAACATTTTTTAAGAATGTCAAAGGATCTTGCTATATTTCCAAGGAACTTAATGCATTTGAAAGAATTTGAATTTTATAGGACTTCTAATTTTGTCAGAATTTCCAAAGATTTCAGGCTCGATTTATTAAAATTGATTTAATATGTTTCAATATAGAAGTTTATAAATAAAATACTCTAATGCATTCTCTATGCGATCGAGAAATTAACATTCGCTCCCGTAATAAAATGTTTAAACGATTATGCAAACCATCAGATAACAACCCAGTGGGCACAACATTTTAGAACGTGATTGGAACGTCCTAAAAACGTTTTGTGCACATACAAGTCAAAAGAAGTCACTACAACGTTTTAAAAACTGTCCTAAGTCAGGCCAAATAATGTTCTTAAAACGTTTTATGTTTCAATTACGTCTTTGAAACGTCTCTGGAACATTATATGTTAATGGAACGTTATATGAACTGACTTAGGACATTTTTAAGACGTTCTAAAGATGTTCTTTAACGCTTGTACCCACTGGGAAAATATTATTTTCTTCACATTGTTGGAAAAGATAATTTTCTGCCGCCGGAAATTTCTAATTTTCATATTATATACGTTCAATACATTAATTAATTGACGAAAAACTTAAAATAGCGACCAATGTGACAATATATGATTGCAAAAGTTTAAAACGCGTATCTTTCAGAGGTTACATCACTCAATATTTTCTCTGAAAATATTTTTTTCGATTTTTGAGGGTTTTAAACTTAAATAAAATCAGAAGACTATAACTGAAAGGGTGTTTTAAGGTATAACATTTTCGAAATTCCCTGAATATTTTATGGCAAATTTCTGTGTATTTCAGTGTAAAATAAAAATAACGTAGTATGAAATAAATATAATAATAACTTATAATCAAAGAATAACTATTCATAACATAAAAGTTGAAGGTAGTTACCAAAATATACAATTATTTTGGAAGCAATCAAACATTCTATCTCATGATTGACTTTTTCCATTCCTATATTCGGAAAATGCTTCATCATTTATGCAACGAAATTTCTAATTACAGAAAAAATTGGAAAGTAATAAATTATAATATCGTGTTCAATATATTGGAAAGCGAAAACCTTTATAAATTCCTGACCTATACATTAGGAAAATGAAGCTTCAAAATATGTTAAATAGCTTGAACAAAAAAAATGTTCTAACTGAAAATTCTAAAAAGAATCATTATAACAAATTATATAATATATTTTTAGATTAAAAAACGAATTCGACCTCCAGTATGATTTAAATGATTATTTTGTATTGCATTAATAAAACTAAATTTAATTATCAAAAATATTTGCACTAACCCGAGTAAAAATGCTTTAACTTGAGTTCGACTTGGTTATGTCTTGAGTACGTCTCCAAGACATCGATGTCTAACTGCGTCTCAAAACTGAGTCGAGACATAAGCCTTCGACTTACTTTTATGGCCACGCCAGGTAACACGGCGTTTACATGTCTCAAGTAAACCTGCCTCAATACGAACCTTTTTCGGCTCATAAATGAGATTCAAATTGATTAATGAAAAATTTTGTAATTTATAAAATAAGTAATATTTAATTTAAAAATTCATAATCTGTGGGCCTAAACGAGTATAATCCTTAAAAAATTTCTTCAAACAAATAAAATTTCAGCCACAACCACGTCTCACAACCGTGAGATAGGTGGTCACAGTCTGTAAAAGAATCAATACGACGATCCAGCAAAAGCCTCGTGCACCCTAAGAACACGGAGTGACACAAGGCCAACCGCCTTCTGCATTTTTCCCGCAAGTGTTCTAGCATATTGTTGACACGCAGGGATGCTTTTTAGGCCATTAGCAAGTGAAAGCTTGGCACCTCCAAGAGCGCCGATGATAAGGACGATCAGTTTAACAGAATATTCCGGGTACAATCGTTGCAACTCCCTTATAAGGTCTCGATACCTCTTTTTCTTTTCATTCTCCTTGGCAATGATGTTTTTTTCAGCTGGTGCCGAAAATTCGATAACGAACATGGTTCGCTTTTCGAAGTCAAGAAGAACCATGTCAGGCCTCGAGTGTGCAACAGAAACAATTGTCGAGAATATAAAGTTCCAGTATATGCGGCACTTCCCATTCTCAACAATTTACTCAATTTCCCTAGGAGCATTTAGAGGAGCGATATTAAGGTGAATGCCGTAGGAGTGACAGAGATGGTAATA
>NC_046665.1:50728648-50730489 GCF_010883055.1 Belonocnema kinseyi
ATTCCATTCCAATTTCCTTAGTATATCGTTCGACAATCTCCAGAGCTAGATGCAGTTGCTCTCTGTTTTTAGCATAGATCTTAAGATCGTCCATGTAAAATAGATGATTGACCTTGTACTTTCGATCTCTCGAAAGTACAAGGTCACCTCTCTGAAACGTGACCTTGTTAGTTGTCACACAATTTTTTCCAGATGAGATAGTAAATCTGGTTTTCCAAAGCGGCATCAATCTCTCTATGCACCCAACTATTTGAGGATGAACCTTTAAGATTTTCATAAGACAGATGATAAGTCTATGGGATGTCGAATCGAAAGCTTTCCGATAATCAATCCAGGCCATCGATAGATTACGCCGGTAGAATGCTGCATCTTTGCAGATACATCTATCGATGAGCAGGTTCTCCCGACATCCAGCTACGCCTTTCTTTAAGCCTCGTTGTTCATACATTTCTTGCCACACAGGTTCAATTGCTCGTAAAATCCTATCATTTAGGATAGCTGTGAATATCTTATAAAGCGTGTTCAGACAAGTTATTGGCCTGTAGTTCTTCAGGTCAGTTAAGTTGCCTATTTTTGGCAGGAGTATTGTGCGCTCTTCCACCAACCACTCTGGAATCGGCTCTTCCGACTTCAAATATGAGGTGAAAATACGGGCCAAATGCTGATGGGTTGAAGAAAACTTCTTCCACCAGAAGGTTTTGATACAATCTGGTCCCGGTGCGGAATAGTTCTTCATCCCTCTTAATACCTTTTTCACCTCCTCGGTAGTGATGGGTGGGCATTCCTTATCAGGTGTTATGAGGACAAAACATAATTCCTTGAAGCTATTTATATTTTCTGAGGCTTCGTCTAGTCTATGCTGAACTTCGTAGAGTTCTCTCCAAAACACTTCGACCTCCTCTGGTTTGGGTGGGTGTTCGACACTAACTGGAGAGTCTTGGAAGAGTCGAGATGGGTCAGAGAGAAACTGTTGATTTTCTCTGACCCACCTCTGCCTCCCCTCTAGACTTCTCTTAGCGTGAGATAGTATCCGTATTCTCTCAACAATATGCTGCCTGATGGTCAGCAGCTTTGACTTGTTAAGTGTGTGATAACGGGTTCGGAGTTCGCGCGCGAACTTTCGAACCTTGGCGGTAAAATTCCTGCCAGATGTGATGTAGTCAATCACACACTGAATGCGGGACGCGTACTGTCTTGCCCAGCCTATCTTTATGGCATGTTGGTGCATTCGTCTTTTGGTCTTATGATCAGCCGTTGGTTTTGTTTTACGGTTCGCATTGGCCAAAGCTCTCGCTGCATTATACACACAATAATTGATAGCCCAGAGGTCGAATTCACCGGAAAAATGTCCACGAAGCTCGTCATCCATTGCAGCCAGATCTTTAGGCTTGAGAGAAACCTTGGTGTTGATGTTTCTCCGGGTCGTAAAGAATCGCTCTTCATCTATTGGATGCCTGCCCGCGGTTGGTCTTGGTGTCGCCTCTCTTTCTTTGTTGCCGGCTTGTCCTAGCTGTGGTAGAGTAGGCGTTCCGCTTACATAGCCCCTTTTACGGAGTAGTTCAGCGTGGTTTCGCAGACGTTGATGCGAAAAGTGCGATAGCTCCGGGTGTTTCTCGCACCACAGAGCATGCAGCCGTGCCATGTAACCTCCTTCACGGGCCACACTCGCATCGTAGCAGTCTAGCAAGTCGTGATTCAGTTCCTCCGTCCACCCAAAGGTCACGAGATCCCGCCGATCAATCGCATTGAATCCACTTTCATTGGCTCCCCCAGCTCTAGATTGGTCGGCATTGTTGGCCGACCCATTGTCGGGAGCCCTGCGCGTTCTGTTGTTTTGAACC
>NC_046665.1:50730589-50745980 GCF_010883055.1 Belonocnema kinseyi
AATATACAATATTTTTTAATCATCAGCAAGGATTAGCTTTTATGACAGAATGACCCTTTTTTAGGACAGGTATACAGTCCAAGTTATAAACCGCTCGTGTTGGAGTCATAGAAATTCAACTTAAGAGATAAATGTATGTCTTGCAGACATAGAAACTTGCCTCCACGACATAAATTAAAGTCTGGCTCCGTCTCAAAACTGAGACATGTTCAAGTCGACCTTTTCGACTTCAGCATGTCTTGATTGGGGGCATTTCAAGTCGAACTCAAGTCGAAACATTTTCACTCGGGAAATTACGCCTCATGCTTCACTGGAAAACATTGGGTATTTCATCCAGTAATTGAAAATAATTATCAAACTTGTTTGATGGAGAGCATATTTTTCACTCACTAATAAAAAAAACTAAAATTTGAATCAGTCAATTTTTTATTGTTTACAGTTATTAATTTTCAGAGGGGCGTCAGTAGTCAATTGTAATCAATATTATTTTCAATTGTAAAAAGTGTTAAAAAAATATTTATTTTTTAACTTTTTCTTCTGAGCGTTTAAGCCAAATTATTAGTAGATATTGTACAATTATTTTAAGCGATTTCTTACCTTCAGTTGTATTTTTATTTCTTAATATTTTTAAAATTCTCGACGTGAGACAACTATATTTCTTAGATTTTTCATTCAAGAACCTAAACTCCTTTTTACTCGCTTTCCTATATTTGAACAGTTTATCCATGGAAGAATCGAGTTTCAGCAGAAACGAAGGAAAAAGTTTTGGCCGTTGGCCAATACTATTCAAGGTATTTAATTAAATTTCTGGGTTCCTGTACGCAATGCCGCTTCAATGCGTTTCAAAATACCGTGGCAACTTTAACAAGTAATTTTCATTGACTGGCATCCTTTTGTAATTAGAAAGAAAATATTCTCGAACTTAAAAAACCTCCTTCATCAGAAAGTATCTAAAAAATGAACTATAAAAACTTTGAATGAAAAGTTTGTATGAATTAAACAATTGTAACATTAAAAGATTAAAATCAAGGATATATTAAATCGGGAAAAATATGGCAAAATAAAAGTATAAGAGCAGGGTTTCGCAGTGGTTCAATTGCAGGAAAAATAGGGAATCTATTTAAAAAGGGGGAGTTGTTTTTCTCTTTCACAAATACAAGTGTAATGAAACAAAAACTGATAGATGCAACACTTTTACCAGAAGCTACACATTTTATTAAACTAACAAACATACGCGCAATTATTTTCTTATCTGATACAATTTTTAAATGTGAAAAATTCAATATTTTTGAGAATTGTTGAAAACTGATATCTTAACTTCAGAATTAATATATAAAATTTTTGTATGGGTAATTTTAGACAAAAAACCCACCAAACAAACAAAAGGTTTTTTATGATTTAAAATCTTTTTTGAAAAAGTAAGCATAAGTTAAATTGTTAAAAGTTTGGTATCTTCTTTGAAATCCAATAGTTTATATGAATAGTACCAATTTTCAATATAGAATGCCAGCAAAAACACAAGTTTTCGAACAATTCCCTATTTATTGTCTCTGAACTAAAATATGAATAATAATGTGAATCTAAAAATTCCAATGATTTTTTTATTAACAATAACATTTTTCTGCATAAAATAAAAAAAATTGTTCTAAATTGTAAATACTCTTTGAAAACGAATGGTTTTTGTTTAATATAACCAATTTGCGATGAAAAATCCTAATGTATCCATTGTTCAATTAATGTAAATTTTCTTTAAAATCTAATGACTTTTGAATAAGAATGACAATTTTATACAAAGAAATCTAACAGAACAAAACAAAAAATTGTTTTGGTTTGTAAATTCTCTATTACAATGTTAGAATGGACGTTAGTGTAAAAGTAATAACATAAAAAACATATAATATTGTCAATCATTTATTGTATTTTTTTCCTTTTTTGCGAAAATCGTGGACAACTTTCTTATGTGTTTTTTCTCGGGATCGTATCTTTTCTAAGTTACTTATATTTTGTTTTATTAATGGTCGCTAGTATCCTATGGTTCTTGAAAACTTAATAAGGGATTTTGAGAACAATAAGAAAATGTGGAAACATTTTTATCTCAATCCTTCAGACAATAACATTCGAATTCAAATTAAAATTATGAGGAAAATTTTTTGCGTGCAGAAGACTAACGGAAATGGTAAAACTGACGGCATTTCTCCTTTAAAATTAAATTTTATAACAGGGTGTCTAGTGATTCTTAGGAACTATATTCAAGGTCTTTTCTGGGTTTTCTACGCCACGAAATCGAGTTTTTCCAGGTTTACTTTTTTACATCAGATAATGAAATAACCGTTTATCCGTTTATCATATATGTAAGAAATTAGTCATTTCATTCTTCATTGCCCAACAATTTTTTAAGAAAGCAGAACTATAAATAAGCGAATTCTTAATTTTTTTCGAACATAAGTCGCCTTTACAAACTTTTAAATCCTCATGAAATGTTTTTAAATTTGTGTCAAATATTGGAAATTCTTGAAATCTTTTTGAAAATTTTTGCAAATTTTTATGAAATCTTTGAAATATTTGTGAAAGCTTTCTTTAATCTTTGTTTGAAAAATCTTTCATGTTAGTTTGAAATCATTAAAGTGTCAAAAATCTTGTACAGCCGTCAAAATGTTTTGAAATCTGGTTTACTGTACCCTGTTTGAAAGCTTTGGAAATATTTTTAATACGTGTAAAATCTTTTCAAATCTTAGAAATCTGGCTTACATATAGCCTTTTTAAAATCTTTGAAATCTTTGGAAAATTTTGAAATCTTTGGAAATTTTCGAAATTTCTGTGAAATGTTTGTAATTTATCGTGCATAATTTTTGGAATTCCAGCAATCTTTCATGAAATGTTCGAAATCTTTAGGAAATTTTAGTCTAATCTTTGTCAAATGTTTTGTGAGATTTTTGAGATTTTTTAAACCCTTTTTTGTGAAATCTTTTGATCATTGAATTACTAAAAATCTTAGGTAAATCTTTTCTTTTAAAATTTTTAATAGCTTTGTAAAACTGTTGTGAATTATTTGAAAGGTGTTGCACACGCCTTTTTTAATTCTTTGAAATCCGTGAAATCTTTCTAAAATGTTCCAAATCCTTTTAAATATTTTAAAATCTTTGAAATTTTTTCAAGCCTTTTGAAGTCGTTAGTAATATTTTGTAATCTGGTGTACACTCAAAAACCGAGTGGTAAAATTCTTGAAAAATCCGTTATATGGTCATGGCTCATTCTAATTCTGAAACTGAATAACCATCGAAATTTTAAACTAACAGTTTGTATAATTTGTAAATTTTGTTCATTGCAATCTATAAAATAATGGATAAAGTCTACAACAATTTTCTAGCAGTCTTTAGTCTGTCATGAGTAAAATATAAATTATATATTAAATAAATAAAACATCTTATATTCAAAAGATTTCTTAAAGGGTTTCGTTAAAAATTCAAGGTGATTTCCAGGTTTTGAAAGATTAAAAAAATTCGCGACAATTGCACGTTTTCAAAGTTTTCAAGGTCTCTGAAAATGCTCTATAATAAAAGCAAACAAGTTTCACAATTGCAGTAGTACGCAATCGATTGTTATTGTCCCAAAGAATCTGGATACAAATTATGAGGACAATTTTCGATTTAGGGAAAAACCAAAGAAATTGAAAAAAACTAATCGTATATCTCCGTTTTTAAACCTAGAAATTAAATTTTATAATTAAACTGAATACCAAAGAAAATATTGCTGTGTATGTAACTTATAAAGAATATTTTTAATGCAGAAAATTTGAATTTAAAATAAAAATTCATCAAACTAATCATTTGAATCTTCAATCCAATACGATTTTTCATATTCGCTGCAATTCTGTAACAATAGAATATGAATGAATCGTTATGAAGATAGTCGTCATTACGAGACTTTCTTTTTCGCGAGACTTAATACTTGTTCAAGAAATATTCCCACTCATGTACCGTTCCTGAAGTCTTTCTTAAAAATCATTGCTTCAAAAAGAAACTCATCAGAGTCGCCAAGATGTGCCTCGGGGTATTTCTAAGTAATGACGCCAGAGTCGTAAAGACTTCTTCTCAGAGAAGCAGTAAGTGCCACTGTAACGACTCAAATCGCGTCAAAACTTTTTCTTTTAACTTAAAAGTAGCCATATTACAATTTTCTGTTTCATGTTATGTCAAATCACATTATATCTAAGCTCGACAATGAAACTTTTACGAAAAAGTCTCTGAAAAAAGACTGCTCCTAATAACTAAAAAAATGTATAAATAAAAAAGGAAAATAGGGAACATCATGGGATCCTTATTCGGGGACATCCACAAATCATGTAAGACGATTTAAAGATAAGGAAGGTTTGACAAAATCTTAATGATTTTATAAATCGTAATCATTTAGGAAACAATTTCATTACTGAAAAAAATGACAAATTCAAATATATAACAGGTTAGACGAAAGTCCAGAAGAAATTATATTTGCTGAAGTAAAAGCATTGCATTTTTAACAAAATAAATTAATTTTTGAACAAAGAGTTCATTTTTTAACCTACAAAATAAATTTTCAACCTAAAAGTCTACTTTTCTATCGGAAAAGATGAATTTTAATTAAGCTATATAAGTTTTGAACAAAATACATCAATTTGCAAACAAAAATTTAAATTTCGAAATAAAAAATATCGGTTTTCAACTAAAAACAGACTGTTTGAATTTTCAGTGTAACAAATTATTTTTCAACAAAAATTCTAACTATCAACCAAGAACACTGATTTACTATAGAAATAATATAAATTTTCGGCCGAGAAGATTCATTTTCTATTAGAAAAAACGATTTTTCAACCTTAAAAGGTCACTTTTCAACTAAAAATGTAATAGTTAAATTGTCAGTCCAAAAAATTAATTTTCAATCATATAAAATCAATTTTCTCCATGAATTGAATAGCTACATCTTCAGTTTAAAAAGAATCAAGAAAAAGAAACGCATTTTAATCATCTAAATCAATTTTTCACTTTAAAAATTGATCCTCAACAAAAAAATGAAGACTTTTTTAACAAATATTAGTTGAACTTCCAACCCATAGGATGATTCTTCAACCAAATAATTTAATTTCAACTAAAAGATATCAATTTTTAACTAAATCCGGAATAGTTGAATTTTCAGTTAAAAAAATTATTTTTTTACCAAAATGCGATTTTTATATGAAGTAGGTGAATTTTTTAACAAAACTATGAATTATAAACCCAGAACACTTTTTTCTACCAAAAAAGATCAATTTTTAAGTAAGAAGATGAATTAACAAAGAAATGTTGAAGAAAATTAATTTTTTACAAACAAATTAAGGATAAAATTGGTTGCGGGTAATTTTTATAGGGATAAAGTTTTATTCAGAAAACTTCCCTTCTTTTAAAATACGTGCGTCGTCATGGGAAAACAAACGAAACTTTATCCGATATTCAGGAAAAATATTTATATTTATAAATTTTAAACAAAAAAGGAAAAGTTAAATTTTCAATCGATGAAATAATTTTTAACGAAAAAAGAGGAATTTTCAATCAAAGAAAAAAAAAATCAACTTAAAGGATGAACTTTCTACCAAGGAGATCATTTTTTACCAAAAAGACAAATTTACAACTAGAAAAATACAATTTTCAAACATAAATTTATAACAAAAACATAATTTTTTACCAATACCGCCGAATTTTCTACACGATAAATGAATTTTTCACTTAAAAAAAATATTCATCAAAAATGAAATAATTAAATTTTCAGTGAAGAACAAAATAATTTTTAAAACACCGTAGTATTGATCAAAAAAAAATATTTTACCAAAAAAATCAATTTTCAATTATAATGTAGAATCTTTGACAAAAAAGTTTAATTTTCTACTAACACAGAGACATTTTGAACATAAAATTATATCTTCCAATTTTTAGTTAAAAAAAATTACTTCTCAACAAAATAGTAAAGTATTTGAACAAAGAACTAGTTCATTCTCAACAAAAATATCAATTTTTAATCAAAGAAAGAATAATAAAAATTTAAAGTTAAAAATTAATTTTCAATTAAAACCAACCATATTTCTAACAAAATATTTCGATTTTCAAACAAACAAAGAATGATCAAATGTAATAGTGTTTTAAAAAATGTTTATTTTTAAGAATTGATCAAAACTTTTTCCAATGCATGATCTTAGTCAGTAAACAGAGGAAAAAATGCTGCTTTCCGTCTTGATAGTGAATTTCTGGCAAATATTGAAAAAAACTTAAGACTTTGAACAGACATAATTTATCATAGTGTTTGCTATCAATTATTAGAAACCGTAGTGGTTTTCGTTGTAGGTAACTGATTTACGGTAGTCTCAATGTTGACTAAAGAAATTTAGTTTAATATAATTTTTAACATATAAAACAAATTTTCAACCAGAGAAATCAATTTCCAATTATAATGTTGAATCTTCAACCCAAAAAAAAACAGATGTTTTAACTAAATATTATTTGAATGGATTCTTAACTAAAATAGATAAACTTTTAACTAAAACTTAAGTTCTTGGATTGTTAGTTTAAAAAATATTATTTTTGAATAAAATTGCTCAATTTCAAAATACGGAAATAAATAGTCCACAAAAAGATGATTTTTAAACAGAATACATGAATTTGAAACCCACTAGTTAATTTTATACTAAAAAATGCAGATTTTCAAACAAAAATGGAATAGTTGAAATTCAAGATAAAGAAATTAATTTTCAACATAAACAAAACGAATTTCTAGCAAATAATTCAATTTTCAAGAAAAAAAAATGTCAAACATGATAGCCAATTAAAACATTTTTTCCGTCTAAATAAACTTCAGACTTTAAACAAACATACATCATTTATTATATTTTCCTTCGATTATTAAATAGTTAAATATAAATATAATAGGGTGAGTGACCCAGTGGATGAACACTTAAGGAAATCACTGATTACAACTATTACAGCAAATTTTGTTTTTACCAAAAAGCTTTATAAAAAATCATTAAATAGTGCAAAATTAAGAAAAACACCAGTGAATGAACACTGTGAGCCAATGAATGGACAGTAGAGCACCAATGAAGGAACACTATAATCACTACAAATTAGAATTAGGATTTAGGTATAAAATTACATGGGTACATTACAAAATGAGTAATTCAATAATGTAAAATATTGGAAAGCGTTGCCAAATTTATTAAATATAGTATTTCAATAAAAACCACAATACATTTAGATATAAAGAAAGGAGGGAATACAAAAGTTGAACACAGAACTAGGTTAACTTTTCCTAATTTTTTATTGCAATATTTATTTTTAAAACATTTCTATCAGTTCTTTTAACCTTACAAAAAATACAACTTTTCGTTTAAAAATAGACAACTCTTATCTAGTGACTACAATAGAAAACTGCGATTTCTAGTACACATAACATTTGTAATACAGCACCTTACTATGTTGCTTTAGTTTAAATTAGCAAATACAATTATAAATCACAGTGTTGTAAAAATGGAAATTCTGTAAACATTTATAAATATATATTTTCTAGTACGCAGTAGTACCTAGCACGAACTAATGTTTTTTATGGTTAAAAAACGTTTTCTAAATCCAAAAAAGCATTAAATTTCTAACCTCAAAGTTGCCTTACCTTTAATTTAGTTCGTGCGTACTTTTTTGATGTTCTAACCAAAAAATATACATTTAAACTATAACTATTTATAGTTTATATTTATATTTATATTTATAGCTTCTATAATTATAGCCACATTAATTGAAACAAACTTATTTATATGTAACGAAACAACAGCCAGGTCTCCGTAACCTGCTGTTCATTCACTGGACCTGCGGGGTGATAGTTTTTCTCCAATAAATGAACACAGCGTTCGTTTACTGGAACACGGGCAATTTAAAGGTCCAGTAGGTGAACACTTATTTATTTTAAAAAAAACGTACTTTTTGTGAAAACCCCTATGGGAAATTGAATAATAATATCTTACAACTATAACAGCACAACTTTGATACAGAAAAGGTAAAGAATTTTTTTGTAAAAGCAGTGTAAACAAGAAGTTGCTTAGACACGTACGTTATAGTGGTCGATGACTTTCTCACCATCACTCACCATAATCGATGATGCTTCACATTCAAGAAATTTTTTAAATTATTTACAAGAATTTACTGCAATAAATTGTATATTAAACTCTTCAAAATTACTTCAAGATTTCAAATATTTAGAAATTCATAAAGACATTAACGTTCAAAGGTTATATTTTTCGCATTAGTGTTCATTCACTGGTGACTGTTCAGCCACTGGATCACTCACCCTAGTTAAATTTTAGGTAAAAATGTTGAAAAAATGAATATTCTACCAAAGAAATCCATTTTTAATTATGATTTCGAATTTTTAAGAACAAAAAAGCGATCTAGTAAGCAAATATAATTCGAACGTCCAACCGCAAGCATGGGTTTTCAACTAAAACACATAAATTTTTAACCCAGGATTAGAGCAGTACATTTTTAGGTAAAAAATGTTATTTTCAACAAAATTGTTAAATTTTTGACACAGGAATCATTTTTCCATCAAAGAGGTGAATTTTTAACAGAATACATCCATTTTCAACCAATTATTTAATTTTCGACTAAAAAATATAAATTTTCGAAAAAATAATGATGATAATTTACAACTATGGTAGTGTATTAGAAAATGGTTAAATTGTATAAATTGATAAAAACCTTTTTTACAGGAAGTCTTTTTTCGTTTTGATCATGAATTTCTGGTAAGTATACAATGGAACTTCAGACTTTGAACAAATCTCATTTATTGTGGTGTTTGCCTTCAATTATTGGATAAGGCAGCGGTTTTCGTCATAGGTGACTGCTTTTCTGCAACGTCATAGTTTACTGCTCGAATTGAGGCAATAACTGGCAAAGATTGCTTGACGTTTCTTTTCTTGATGATCGTTCAGGGTACAAGCTGTACGGGCAAAAACGTATTGCAACTGTCGAAGGGTTCTCGACTAACCAGTAGTAAACCCCTGAACCGATCGGGCGAGTGATACTTTCGTCGAATTGATTTTATTTCACTTCCCAAACTCAGAATCTCCATAAAACGTGCTGAGACTCGCTTCAGGAAGTTGGAATTATTCCAATATTTAATATTTAAATAATTTCGACAATTTAAAATATTATTTTCGTTTTAACTTAATTTACATTTCACTTACAGTTCTTGAATGAAATTTGTGATTATTTGATTATATGCAAATATAGTACTTTATATAAATTAGGACAGTAATTACTTATCAGCAATGTAGGCGAATATTAGTTTTACGATATTAGGTAATTTCATTAATATTGTTAATATTATTCATCTGTTTTGAGGATTATCAGATAACAAGCAAAATTGCGTTATTTTTTTTAAATTTATTACATGTTTCTTATTTTTACTACCTAATTATCAAGTTAAAATATATCCTTCAATGTAATGTAATAAAAAAAATAATTCATAACCATGAATAAAAATAAATATTAAAAAGCTACATCGGCTTTCACACCATTTTAATTTTAATAGAATTTCAGTAACCTTTAAGTTTTATTTAAATATAAAACTATTTCCAAGCCAGAATTAGAAGCAAAGAAAAATATTAATATGCTGATATGAGATATTGTATCATTATAAGATGAGAACTGTTAGGATTAATTTTGAAGCTGTTTACAATTTAAAAATTGGCCAACCTAATTCATTTTTAATGTTTATAATTTAAAATCATTAGACTTTTAAAATATTTTTTAAATGGGGATAGAATATTCGTTCCGAAAATTCGAGACTAGTCAAGCTTAATCCCGAATTTCAGGACAAGACTCTTCGTTTCGAAATAGGTCTATCTTCAAGATTTCCATTAAGCATCCTTCAACTTTTTATGCGTATAATTTAAAATAATTGATTTTTTGATGCTTTTTCCAAATAGTTTAATTTGGAAGATTTAAAACTGAAAGCTTCTTAATTTTTGTATGCTTAAATGAAAAATTTGCATTAATTTTAATTGTAAATTATCAGATTAAAAATTCTTCAATTTTAAAGAGTTACGATTATAAAATATTGAAAACTCTTGACGATTTTCGAAATCAAAAGTCAAGTTTTTGATTCTGAATCTCTCATTGTAAATTGTCTAAATAAGAAGCTCATCAATTTTGAAGATTCACAATTTAAAGTTTTGCAATTTTAAACACTTTCTAAAAATATTTTTACTTTAAAAACGTACACAAAATTGAAAATTCTCGAATTTTAATCATTTGCAATATAAAATTCCTTAATCGCAGACGTTTGCAATTAAAAACTCTTTAATATTCAATTTGTATAATAGAAAATAATGCAAATTTGATGATTTTGGAAATCACAAATCAAGTTTTCCATTACAAATCTTCTGAACTAAAGAATTTGTAATGTAAGTCTTTAAAATTACAGAAATTTAAATTATAAAGCTTAAAATTTGCATAATCTTGATTTTACAATGTAGAGTACTACAATTTCTTAAGATTTACAGTTGAAAATTCTTCAGTTTTAACGATTTGATGTTAAAATTCTTCAATTTTCGAGCGAAAATACAAATTCTCAAGTTTTTGTGACTTTTAAAATCAAAAGTCAAGTTTTCAATTCTATATTATCTAAGATGAAGAAATTTCTAAGGATGTGCAAAAAGCTCGAAACTTCGAGTCGACTCGATTTTTTTCGAGTCGAGCAGAGGTCGAGTATGCTCGAAATGTCGAGTTCTCGAAATTTTCGAGCTACTCGAAAGTTTCGAGAACTTGAGCGGCTTCGAGTACTTGACAGTTTCGGGTTCTCAAAACTTTCGAGTTCTCAAAGACATTCAAGTACTCGAAAGTTTCGAGTTCTCAAAGACATTCGAGTACTCGAAAAATTCTAATTCGCGAAGAAATGCGAGTAATCCAAAGTTTCGAGTTCTCTAAGATATTCGAGTACTCGAAAGTTTCATGTTCTCGAAAACATTTGAGTACTACAAATTCTCGAGTTTCTCTAAAGTTTCGGGCAACTTGAAAGTTTTGGGGTCTGGCAGCGCTTGAAATTAATAAGAATTTCTTCAAGTCCGTGTGGAAAAATTGAGGGGGCCCGCATGGGTGGCCCTCAATCCATGAGGGCAATCCAGACGAGGTCCCTCATGGCAACGACGTGCTAATCCATGAGGTTCCAACATAGGCTTCTCTCATGGATCCCTCGTGGTTGCCATCATGAAAGCTATCTTGGTTTTTTTTCTGTCAAAGCTGGCACCTGTTCTGGTATATCATTGGGATGATACCGCCCCTATGGAACTTCCATATTGTCAGGGTTCGAATTTCAAAAACGTTTCATCGAATTTTTGGTCAGAATTTCCATAAATTGACGAATGAGAAATTCAGTAATCTGACAGGATTCAATCCGAATCGAATCCTTTGAAAAATATCAAAGGTTCTTTTGGAAACAGGCTTCGATCGAACTTCTAAGTTCCGTTAGTCGCAGTCTTATGAGTTTTTTTTATCATATAGTAAAAAAGTTCCTGAAATTATGCATCAAAATTTATGTGTAACAATTTGTTTCTGTGATTCGCAACAAAAAGGTAGGTGTCAGTAAATGTATTGTTACAATTTCATATTTATTTATTAAACATTGAATACCGAAATCTTTGAGCCTTAAACATATTTAGAGATTAACGTTTACACTTATTGCTTGAATATTATAAAAATTGTAGATGTTGTTTAATTTTTAAGCCGTAAGTGAAAACGTAAATCTCTAAATATGTTAAAGGTTGAAAGATTTCAATATTCAATGTTAAATAAATAAATATGAATTTTAAACAATAAATTTATTTATCATAAATATGGTAACTTAAATCGACAACCGTGATTTAAGTTTCTGAGGAATCACATGCATAAATTGGAACTGAATTTGTTTACATTTGATTTTAAAGAAGGTTCTCACAACAAATGCGGCTTTGGCGATTAAATTCTCATTACGACACTCGCGCTCGATAATTAGGTAATAGAGTAAATAATCTTTAAAAAAAAAAGGTTGTATAAAAATTTGAACAGCATATAAGAAATAGGTATGGTTTTACATTCTCATCATTTATGATTGAGAAAGTATTTGAATTGTCCAAAATTTGACATCACAGTTTTTCAACGAATCTCAAGGTTTCGAGACCCCTTGAATCCGAAAGTCAAATTTTTACGATTACGTCGGCCTGTTCACCCGTCCGTCCGTAAATGCATAACTTTCAAAAAAATGAACGGATCAAATGCATCTTTGGCACACTTTTTTTAGGCGATAAAAAAAGCACGAGTTCGTTAACCAGCCATTTTTGATAAAAAATGAAAAAGTGAATGCATTTTGAAAATTGTTGTGAACAATTTTTCTGAATTTGAAAATTCTATGTACGGATATTTATAGTAGCAAAAAGGACCACAAATTTAGATAAATGACTTACTTCGATAAAATCTTAATCCAATATACAACGCAAAATATGAGGAAAAGTTTTTGGAGGATTGTTTCTCGTTTTTAATTAGTTTATTCATCGAAATTGGTGTGAACAAATCAAAAATTCCAATATTACATCAAAAGAAGCTAGATACGTAAAAATGTTATAGAAAATTTGTAGAATATTTGGTTTTATCTATAAAAAATAATATTAGAACAAAAATCCTATATTTAACATAATTTGTGTTGATCTGGTACCTATAGAGTGCAAAAATATAAAATTTAAAAAAATTCGCTGGCCATCTTTCGAATGATCGACAAAATAAGGCGTTACAGTAGAAGTACGGGAACCCAATGTGGGACTACTATACACAAGCAGCTGAATCTTTTTACCGTGAACGAATCTTTTGACGTGTGAATGCTCATTATATAGCTGCGCATTTAGTTTATTCGTTATAAAATTATTATACATGCATAATACACATTTTCTAATACGATAATGTCATTTTTCTACTACTACATTGTACTTGATATTGCTATTGCCAAATTATTAAATACATATTAGGGACATATGTAAACGTGAAATAAAATCAAACTTGTCACTGCATTTGAAATTAAATTATGAGTTATATTTAAAAGATAATTAATGCTACTTATATCATAAGTAGCATTAAATGTATGGGAAAATGGCTTTCGGTGGATTTAGCTGAAATTTTGTAATTTTTAAGGTTATAAGTGCCGCATGAAATATCCGTAAAAGAATATTAAAAAATGGATCAATGAATAAAACGAATTACAACAGATTTTGTTACAAAAGCGATGTAAACATAAAAATCACGGTTCAGATCGTGGTCTATCATATTTTCGCCTACACCGTTGACTCATATAGCGCGCTTCTCAAAGCGATCAAATGCTAAGCGACCAAGATTTTAACTTGACTAATTAATCAGTTCTTTAAAGGCCGAAATGGTACCCAAAGTAACATTAGTAACTAGTTCGCACATTCCGATAATAACAGTGTACCCTTCGCAAGGGGGCCGAACGCTAAGCACCCGTGATCAGCGAATAGAACCAATCCCAGTAGCTTTTGCGATATATTAAACTATTTCTGGCTCTTGATTCGGGTTCGCTTGTTCACCTCTATTAGCAACGTCTAGAATCCTTTGTAGCAAGGAAGTTTGAGGATACTTTACGTGTTGCTGGTCACGTGCATAACCCAGGAACCATAAAACGCTTGCAATATGTGCACAAGTCCCAAGACTTCTGGCCCCTGACTTACATGTGCAGTAATAACCCAGAAGCGTTTCGTTATTGTCTGATCCTATGTCATCGATCTCATTGAACGCTATCCACAGCTGGTACCTTGTCGCATTTCGGAAACGAGAAAATACTCGTACTCTGATCAAACCAGGTTTATTAAGTCGCGTATCTAGTTGAAACTCCTCATCTTCTTCTCGTTGCAGCTTGTCTTGAACGTAAGATGGGGCAAGTTCTACTTGATACGCGCCAATTGTTATGTCGCGTATTTCTTCCAATGTAAGGCGAGGAAATTGTGGTACTTGAAGTTCATGCAGGCGATTCCAATTTGCATTTCCGTCGCGCATATTGTCCACTTCTACGCGCGCTTGCACAATATTTGGCTCACGAGCTCTCGCTATATATTCTCTTGCAAGCTCTGCTGTAGCGCCTTGCATCTCGATAACAGGATGGTATCGATTAATTATGGCCCCAGCAATACGAAAGAAGTCCCTTAGATTGTGTACATGAGCCATCGGAATGGTTTCCTCGAAGAACTTAAAAATGGACTTTATCGCATTAAATCCAATGTTGCCAGGCAAAAATCGGTGCAATAAAGACTCTCTTATAGTAGAAATGGCCATTCTTGTAGCTTACCGGCTCGAATAATGAAAAATCACTTTCAGAAATTCATCAGAAAGACCTTGACGCATTTTGCAAAGGAAAGTCAGCAGATCTTTTTTCTTAAGGTATCTGGCACCATGTCCATGTAACTCCGGAATAGGATCAAAAAATGCATACAATTCTCTAAATTGTTCGTTTGTTACTGGAGCAATAGCTTCAAACTCTTCATCAGTGAAACTATCCTCATTATTAAACGCCGCGGCCGCATGAACATTTGCTTCCTTATGAAGTTGCTGGAAAAACAGAAGTGACTGTTGTCCCGGAATCGTATACGGTCTATTAATCGCTTGCAGTCCAGGAAGCAAGGGGCCTAAGATGAAACCATGTTCATCCATATGATTTAAGCATGCTCTTGTTTCTTCTGGAATGAAAATGTCCACGACAATAAAAGCGTTAACTCTACATTCAATTGAAAGCCTTGGAGTATTAACATCAGCATTACAGAACATGCACGTTTGCCTGCCTGTTTATGTAAGAACATTCAGTCTTAAACAGGCTGGGTCACGTTGGAGCTCCTCTATCTCATTGCGAATCGATTGATTGCAATTGAGACATAACCTACTCTCATCGGCGACTTCAAGTGGTGGTCTCCGAAGTTGAAGGCGTCTAAAAATTGCAATGTTTTACCTATCAGGATTATTATTTCCATCAATTTGAGCCATTTTTCCTGGTTGGTAGACTCTATCGCACACATAGCAATTAACTCGAACTCTGAATGCCATGTTTTAAACCATAAGAGAAACAAGCTCTTATGGTCTTGAAAGGCAGAGGAATGTATTAATAAAACGAAAGAAAAATTCAGAAACAACAAAATAAAACAAACACAAGAAGATAAACACAAAAATGGAATAAGAAATACAGCACAATTAATACAGAAGGGGACAGATAGGAATTGTTTTTCCTAAGCTTACCAATAAAATTACTATCCACTCTCGAGACCTTTTACAAAAGAAATGACAAGCATACCATCGTCAATGGAAATAATAATGAT
>NC_046665.1:50746080-50773377 GCF_010883055.1 Belonocnema kinseyi
AATATAATAATAAGTGAATGCCAAGGTTTCAACTTTTTGTAAGTCATTAGGCCTACTTTCAGTTCGTCGCTCATTCTGAAGAGTTTGCTTTTTGCTTTAAAAAGTGACAGTCGTTCATCATGCAGCATTCACTCATTATTTCCATCGATGACGGTATGTTTGTCTGTCATTTATTTTGTGAAAGGCCTTTGAAAAAGTGATTTCTTAGTCAAGTTCAAATCTTCTGCGCTTAGCATTTGCCCGTTCTGAGAAGCGCGCTATATGAGTCAACGGTGTTGACTCATATTGTCTTTGGTTTGGCTAAACATATTACTGACCACTTCTTCATGCGTGTTTTGTATACAGACATCGCTTGTGTCACTAAAGCTACTAGGATTGGTTCTATTCGCTGATCTTGGGCGCTTAGCGTTCGGCCCTCTGGCAAAGGGTACACTATTATTATCGGAATGTGCGCACTAGTTACTAATGTTACTTTGGGTGCCATTTCTGCCTTTAAAGAAGTGATGAATTAGTCAAGTTAAAATCTTGGGCGCTTAGCATTTGATCGTTTTGAGAAGCGCGCTATATGAATCAACGGTGTAGGCTAAACATATTACTGACTATTTTCTGATGCGTGATTCTTATAGTAACATCGCTTTTGTCGCTAAAGTTACTAGGATTGGTTTTATTCGCTGTTCTTGAGCGCTTAGCGTTCAACCCTCTTGCGAAGGGTAGAATGTTATCATCGGTATGTGCGCACTAGTTACTAATGTTACTTTGGGTACCATTTCTGCCTTTAAAAAAGTGATTAGTTAGTTAAGTTAAAATCTTGGGCGCTTAGCGTTTGATCGTTTTGAGAAGCGCGCTATATTAATCAACGGTGTAGGCGAAAATATGAAAGACCACGATCTGAACCGTGATTTCTATGTTGACATCGCATTTGTAACAAAATCTGTTGTAATTCATTTTATTCACTGATCTTGAGCGTTTAGTGCCGCATAGTGCTAAAACTGCCCATTTTTTTGGATTTTTTTGCGGATATTTCATCCGGCACTTATAACCTAAAAAATTACAAAGTTGCAGCTAAATCCACCGAAAGCCATTTTCCCATACATTTAGTGCGGGGTCCTTTGGGCACATGGAAAAATATAGCATGAATTTTCGGTGTTAAAGAAACGTCCAAATCCAAGTAATTTTACGAAATTCTTCAATGCTTTTTTTATAACTCGATCTAAAAATGTTACTAAAGCAATCATGGACTGCAGCTTTGAAACTTTGAGGTGCTTGCAAATCATCTTATTTCTCTAAAAAAATTTTGCACGATTTACCGACAAATGCAGTCCCACCATGGGTTACTTCTGTCTGCAATGACATCTTGTTATCCAATTAGTAATTTCCTCCTCGAATTTTGTGAGCATCTTGTAAACTATTGTATATACAGCTCCGAGCATCAAGTGCAGTTCAGCTGGAGGCACAAGATCCAAAATTGGAATTTCTGTAGATTGGTTAAAGACATGAGGGTGGATAAAATTTTTATATTTTTTTAGCATCTTCTTTAACAGCTCCATTATTGCACCAGTCTTGATAATTTTGCCATATGTTTTTTGTTGTTCTTTCAGGGACACATTCATTAAAGTTTTTGTTCTCAGCATAGCACCAAGCACAAGGATAGGTACTGGCATGTGACATTATGCCTAATAAGATAATAATAAGCTTTAAATTAGAGGCGATTATTTTTTTTATTTTACGTTTACATATGTCTCTAATATGTATTTAATAATTTGGCAATAGCTAGCTATCAAGTACAATGTAGTAGTAGAAAAATGACATTATCGTATTAGAAAATATGTATTATACATGTATAATAATTTTACAACGAATAAACTAAATGCGCAGCTATATAATGAGCCCTCACACGTCGAAAAATTCGTTCATGGTAAAAAGATTCAGCTGCTTGTTTATAGTAGTCCCACATTGGGTTCCCCCACTTCTACTGTAACGCCTTATTTTGTCGATTATTCCAAAGATGGCCAGCGAATTTTTTTAAATTTCATATTTTTGCACTCTATAGGTACCAGATCAACACCAATTGCAGAAAAATGTGGAGTGTTTGAACTTTTCATTTAAATCGAATTTTCATCATCGTGGGTAGTTGCGTAAGACTTAGGGGTAGTATTTTGGGAAACGTAGTATATATGTCATCACATAGCAAAAAAAAGCAAAAAAATCTCCACCCTGCGATTAAAAACGTTTTCAAAATGGGGAAACTAGCTTCAACAATGTACACATGTTTTAGGGCTTCAAGTTAATCACATGACCCTTGAAAATTTCGCCCTCTTTATATTTTCCCTAAAACTACCCTTCCACGTGAACGTATGCAGCAGAATATTTATATGTATGAAGAAAGTATTGAAAATAATCAAACTTAGAAGAAACTGTTAGTCGAGATTTTTTGTCTCTTTTTTTGCTCTCCAATTATATATAATACGTTACCCAAAAACCACCCCCTGAGTCATACATATCCTCCCTTCGTCATCAAAGACGTCTTAAAAGTTGAAAAACCACTTTGAATAATGCAAAAATGATTTACCACTCCAAATTAATTAAATGGCACTTTAAAATTTCCTCCTTTTCATACTTTACCGAAAAACTACCCTTCCATGAGAGCGTATATAGCGGAACATATATATGTATGAAAAGAGCATAAAAATAATAAACTTTTGGAAACACTGTTAATCGATATTTTTTTGCTCTTTTTTTGCTCTTTAATAATTTATAATATGTACCCAAATACTACCCCTAATTCATACATACCCTTCCCTCGTCATCAAAAACGTTTTAAGAGTTGGAAAACCACCCTGAACAATGTTAAAATGATTTAGAACTCCAAATTGATTACATAAAACTTACAAATTTCGCGCTCATTATAATTTCCCCCGAAACTACCCTTCCACGTGAACCTATGCAGCGGAACATATATATGTATGAAAAAAGCATTAAAAATAGTCCAACTTAAAGGAACTGTTTGTTGATATTTTTTTCTCTTTTTGTTCTCTCTGATAATATATAATACGTTCCCCAAAAACTACCACTAAGTCATACATACTCACCCCTCGTGATCAAAAACGTTTTAAAAGTTAAAAAAACCCCTGGAACAATATAAAAATTATTTAGGACTCAAAATGAATAAAATGAAACTTGAAAATTTGCCTCACATTGTAATATTCCCAAAACTACCCTTCCACGTGAACGTACCCAACAGAACGTACATATGTATGAAAAAAGCATTAAAAATTATCAAACTTAGAAGACACTTTTAGCTGATATTTTTTTCCTGTTTTTTTGCTCTTTGATAATATATAATACGTTCCCGAAAAACTACCTCTAAGTCATACATACTCACCCCTCGTGATCAAAAACGTTTTAAAAGTTAAAAAACCCCCTGGAACTATATAAAAATTATTTAGGACTCAAAATGAATAAAATGAAACTTGAAAATTTGCCTCTCATTATAATATTCCCAAAACTATCCTTCCATGTGAATGTATGCAACAGAACATCTTCCACTGGAAGCTGTAATCAATTTAGAGTTCTAAATCATTTTAATATTGTTCAGGGTGGTTTTCCAACTTTTAAAACGTTTTTGATGACGAGGGGAGGATATGTATGACTTAGGGGTAGTTTTTGGGTAACGTATTATATATTATCGGAGTGCAAAAAAAGAGAAAAAAATAGCAACTAACAGTTTCTTCTAAGTTTGATTATTTTTAATGCTTTTTTCATACATATTAATGTTCTGCTGCATACGTTCGCGTGGAAGGGTTGTTTTGGGTAATTGTGTAAGACTTAGGGGAAGTTTTTTTGGAAACGTAATATATGTCATTTATATGTCCTTCTAGCGCCGCCACCCTTTTCTCCGAAGTTTGAAGAGAAAAAAAAATTTTTTCAGCATAAAATTATTTTAAAAAAAGCAAAAAATATGGCTTCTTCCATTTTATAATTTTCCTTGATGGCGGCGCTGAGCGGACGGACCTGAAAAAATGTCTCAAGCAAGGATTGTAGTTTCTTATAACATTCTCAGCAATTATGATTGAAAAAGCATTAAAATGGACAGAAATTTCACACCTCACTTTTTCAACGGGTCTCCAGGTTTTAAAACGCCCTGAAATCTGAATCCGAAAATCAAGTTTGGGCGATTGCGTTTGTCTGTCTGTCCCTCCGTCCGCCCGTAAACACAATAACTCTCGAAAAAATGGCCACTTTTTTCTGAATTTGGAAATTCTATGTACTGATATTTATAGCTTTAAAAAATAACAAACAATTTATCCCAATGACTTTTTTAGATAAACAGAAAATTCTCAGAATTATAGCATTTTCAAAAATTTATAAATCAACCGAAAATCAAAAATTTAGGCCAAAAAACGCATGATATGAAAAAAATTCAGGAAAAGAAAAAATTTTCTTTTTGAAAGCCCTGAAAGATTATCATAACAAATTTTTGTATTTTCTTGAAAAATCGACAATTCAAATTTTGATTGCACAAAAAATAAAGAAAAATAAAAAATTCCATTTTGTGGACAAACTATGTAGGATACGAAAAAAGATAAATCAACAAAAAATGTTATCCCAAAATTCAACAAAACCTGTTTACAAATGTCTCACGGAAATCGAGCGCGCAGCACGAGTGTCGCGATGAAAATGTGTACCTCAAAGCCTACATAGCTTTGAGAAACTTAATCTTTGACTGTACTTAATTACGTAGACAATTCAGAATATGAAGACGCACATAAATACTGCCATTTAAAAAGATCTTTTTGATAAAGGTTTATTCAAGCTGGCAAATTTTTAATTCGTATCCTATTGAAAAAGTTTATCAGGATAATTTTTAAGTCTACTTAGTATCTACTGAAAATAACGCTTAACGATCTGTTAATAACAAAAATTGCATATTTTTGAAAATGATGTAAATTTTGGAATTTGGGATAAAGTTCCGAATAGATGAACGTGACGATTTGCTTCACACTGAATATACTTATGTATTTTGACGCACTGATTACGAAAATGATAGTGACAATTGGCGACTAGGCGATTTTCATGGTGAAATCGCGGAAAAACCATTAAAAATGTGGTTTTTTGCGTTTATCACAGCCAATATGCAAAATCTCGCAAAATGCTTTTAAAAAAGTTGTAGATCTTACAGAAATACACATTTTTTGTAGGATAAATTTTTTGTACGAGTCATAGTTTTCGAGAAAATTAGTGATATCTCGATTTTTATGAAAAAAACCATAAAAATCATGCTCTTTTCGTTTTCGAGTGTTAACCGTCCGCCAGTGTCAGCAACCCCTTCTTATACGCGTAAATGAACCCGTTTACTAAGTTTTTTCTGGTTCCAGTCACCGGGGTGCCTTCCTGCCCCCCATGACGCGTGGGAAAAGGGGAAGGTGTGAGACCTTACATTATTTCTGTGACCAGTTCCAGGGGTGCCTTCCCGCCCCACGACGCGTGGAAAAAGGAGCAGAGGTGTGACCTAAGTTTTTTCTGGTTCCAGTCACAGGGCTGCCTTTCCGCCCCCCATGACACGTTAGAAAGGGGATTGTGTCTGAACTAAGTTATTTTTGTGACCAGTCATTGGGATGCCGATGTTTTTTGCGTTTATCTAAGCGAATACATAAATTTTCGTAAAACGTTTCTGTAAAAGTTTCCGAGAAAATCACAAATATATCTAATGAAATGTAACAAATTTACAAATTTCAATGCAATTAGCGACAGGTCTTTCTCCACCATCCGCGCTCATAGTACTTAAGGGCGTGTATTTCTTGCGTGCAATATTATTTTCGAGATTTTCCTCTCTTGAGTCCTCGTCAAGATGGATGAAACATATAATATTTTTAGTTTATCTAAGATTCTCCAAGAAACGGAAACAACTCTTCAGTAGTTGCGACAAATCGAATTAATTCCGTCTGAGCGATTTTGCTCCAAACATAAGAAGATGACTCTTGTGGAGTCTGAATATGTTTGCGGATCCTTCCTTTGTTATAAAATACACAAATATCGCTACAGTATTACCGTTGCAGAAAACACGTGGTTTAAGAGGTGCCGCATTTCTGCAGCGGCCTGTATGCTCATTACGTATTGTTTTGCGTTAAATTTCAATTTTGAACAAACGATCCGGGAAAGCAGCATTATAAACAATCAATCAATTTCTTGGAGAAACAGTTTCAGACCGCTTCTCATTTTGTAGAGAGGTTTGCATGCTTGTTCTTGACAGCAACTTCGAAGAGGATGTTCGCATCGGCGGTGTCGGTGAAGTTGTTGAAATCGATGAGTGCAAAATCGGCCGTCGAAAATACGAGCGAGGACGTGTAGTAGAAGGATCATGGATTCTCGGTATGATCCACAGAGGACATTCCTACAACTATCGGTTGGAAATCTGTCCCGATAATAAGAGAGATCAGGCTACTTTAATTGCATTAATAAAAAAGCATGTAGTGGAAGGGACAGAAATCCACACCGATTGTTGGAAGGGATACATTAATCTCGAAGATCATGGATTTGTCCACAAAACTGTGAATCATTCCGAACAATTTGTGGATCCCGATTCCGGAGCGCACACACAAAACATCGAGTCATCTTGGCGGTGGATGCGAGGATTTCACCAATTCGGAACTGCACCCTCACTGTGTAAATGTTTCTCGAAATTAGAAATGTCACAAGGTTAATTTGCAAATAATTTTGTCACGTACAATAAACTTTGACAAAAATTTCTAAAACTCTGAAAAAAATATAATTTCAAATTTTGAAAAAGCTTTTTTAATTTTGCTGTAATCGAAAAGTTTAAAAAAAATTTTCTAAGATTACAAAATTCATTTTCCAAATATTGAAAATGCTCTAAGTTTCTTAATTTTTGCTGGAAATATCTGGTTAATGACATTAATTTTTATTTTGGGACCCTTAAAGACTGTATCAAAGATTGACTCGATTAGACAAATCCTTCAAAAGTAAGCATGGCTACAACATTCAGGTAATCGTACCTACATACACCGATAAAATGTTATGATTTTCGGACTCTATAAGTGCCGGAACGTAAAGATCTGTTAAAAGCTAGAGATTGAAAGTTTGGGCGATTATATTACACTCTCATGAATGAGAATGTTAAAACCCTAAGACTGTACCTCGAGGAGAATGGTTTATATTTAGTATTTTTCCAAAATTTGGTTGCCATTTAGGATCAAAAAATCTTGAATTTTCAATTCTTGTTTCAAAATTGCCGTTAGAAATCCGATAAAACCTGCAAATATCGGGTTTTAAAAAATTCTACTTAATTTCAAAAGTTTCGAGAACCTCAAATTTTCGAGCAGCTCGAAAGTATTCTAGTACTCGAAAGTTTTCATTTCTCGAAGACATTCGAACACTCGAAAGTTTCGAGTTCTCGAAGTCATTCAATTTCTCGAAAACATCGAATTCTCGAAGACATTCGAGTACTCGTAAGGTTTCGAGCTTTTTGGAAAGCTCGATCTCGACTCGACTCGACTCGAATAGGATCGAGCTCAGCTCGATTCGAAAGCTAACAAGCTCGACTCAACTGGTTCGAACTTCGAGTACCGAGTTTTTTGCACACCCCTAGAAATTCCCAATCTGAATCATAAAAAATATAAAATTTTTTTATTTTCAAAATTAAACTCGCTTTAGATTTAAGATTTACAATGTTTCCTTTTTGAAATAATTCAAATTTGAAAATTTAGAATTGAAATTTATTTAATTTCATATATTTGCATATGGAAGCGTGAAAAGTTACTATTTTCACGAAGTAACTGTAGCCGCCCAGGTGAAAAAATGATACATAGTGGGAAATATTATATAAAATATTGATTTGCTCTATACATTTTTTGTATAAGACAAATGAAAATTATGTGTAACTTTTTCCACTATATATAAACTATATACAATTTTTCGGCCTGGATGTATTAGTTTCTTTATTTAAGAAACTTTCCGAAAATGCTACTAATTTTAAATAATCCTAAAGTCAGTTGAAAATTACTATTATGTCGATCTAACTGAATTTTAAGATTATTCCATATAATAATAATAATAATAATTGAGACTGTCGACATTTAATAAAAAAAAATGTATTATGCCTGACCAAATTATGTTTTTACTATTGAATGCTTCTAGTATTTTATTCTTGAGTTCTTTTATGTTTAGCAAAATGTCTAAACAGAAAGACTTTGCTTATAAAGAGTATTTACAACATTTTTTTAACCATTTTTTTCCTTAATACGTACCCAATAACAAAAATACTGCGTTATTCCGAAGAAAGAATAAAAAATGTAATCCGAAATTTAATTGAAAAACTACTCTGAGAAAAGAGATGCCATTAATCATAATTGAAAGGGTTTCTAAATTCCTATAAATATCCTCTGGATGAAAACTAATATTCGGGTTTCATTAATAATTATCGCCTTTTAAATGAAAAAGTTTAATTAGATTAATTTGGACGAGCAGAAATGCAAATACTCCCAACCAAAATTAAAATAGAATATGAATGAAGATAGGAGAGGAAAAATAAGACATTAACATTTAAATTAGGATATTTTAAGGTTTACATTGGAATTATCCTTATATGTGAACGATTGTTTTAAATAAAAAAATAAAAAGTTACATAAATGAAACATTTTTGCACAACTTTTTACATGTTATTCTTATAAGAAACTTCAAGTGCCTGGGGCGATGGGTAAATATTAACAGATTTTAATTAAATGTAGAGGACATTTTATTTTTGGGCATTCAAACCAACATGACATTTTATTTTAATCTATAGATTTTAAATTTATTATTTGTATGGTGTCAACAGTCTATTTGACTTTAAAAATGCTAAGAAGTAACCTGTTTCATTTAAAACAAGAGTTAAATTCATAAGAATTCAAATGAATTAGAAAAAAATTTAATCTAAAAAATACCTTTGACTTAAAAACAAAGTATGAAAAAAAAATTTGTAAGAATTCATTGAATACAGTAAGTTTGAAATAAGTTTAGAAAATTGGTGCAATTGCAGAATACGGGCATCATCTCTTTTTTGGCTGGAAAACAGTATTTTTCCACAACAAACCATTAGAATCTTTAACTGAACAATAAATAAAGCGATTTGACGAGACAGAAGTTTAAAATTATTGTTACTTTTGTGACTACGATATATTGAATATGGGTATGTCACGATATCAGAATGATTATACTTAACACCGTTTAGGTGCTTTAAAACATCATAACGGCCAGAAACACCCCTTTGATAGGTCACAAAAATAATTTTGTCAAAACTCTACCCTTTTCCAACATTTCGTGGGGCGGGAAGGTACCCCTATGATCAGTAAAAAAACTAATTTTGGTCAAATCCCTACCCATTTCCAACTTATCGTTAAATATGATCATTGCGATATATTGCGATAGAGCCATATTTGAGACATCATAGTAACAAGAGTAACAATAATTTTAAATGTTGGCCTCATCAAACCGATTCATTTATCATTCAACTAAAGATTCTAATAGTTTTTTTTTCAAAAAAAATCGTTTTTCCTGCCAAAGTAGAGATGACGCCCCTATTCTGCAATCTAACCAGAAAATTTTTAGTGAATCCAAAAGAATTTGATAAAATGTCTAAGAATCCATGGTGAGTTAAAAACACTTGAGGATGAAAGAAATAGAAACTAAAAATATCTATTAAATTGATTAATTCTAATTGATTTTAGAAAAATAAAAAAAGAGAATTCCAGAGAATTCAAAAGAATTTAAAGGAATTATCGATAAATTAATCAGAATTCAGATCTAGTTACAAATTAATTCAACGAAAAAAGCAAAAAAATATTTGCAAATTTCTTCAAGTCTGTGAAATTCTACCTAACCTCTCACGTCTTGGGAATAAATTCGTTAAAATAAATTTCCTGAAATACTGTGAAAATTACGGAAATAATTGAAAGTAACTTAGAAACTTTGAAATTCATTGAACTCCTCAAAAACCTTATGAAATCTCTTACAGTTTTTTAAATATTTTAGAACCTTATATGTCCTAAAAAATTGTTTATATCTCTTGATATTCTAGTCAATATTTATGAAATTTTTTTTAAATTTCTAAAGGTCGCTGAAATCCCTTGAAATTTTTTGAATCTCTTTAAAATGTTTTAGAATATTTAAAGATATAGTAAAATATTTCAGAACCTTTGAAATCCCTTTCAATTATTGAAAGCAATTAAAACTTTCTTGGATTATTACAAAAAATTTTAATGCTTGCAAACTTTTCAAAGCTCTTGAAAACTACTTGGAGTTTTTAAAAATACCCTAAAATCTTTACAATCTTTTCTATTCAGTTTAAATCATTAAAATCTAATAAAAAATAATAATCTAGTTGCGACCATTTCCAAGTAATTTTCTAAACATTTGAAATTTGAAAAACCTCCCTCCTACGCCTTATTTTCATTTTTTTAATAGAAATTTTCCTTTACAATTTTTGAACTAAAAAGTAAAATTGAATACCATTTAAACCTTTTACAATATGAAAAAATATTTTTTAGCTAAATCTCTGCTTTTAAGGATGTTCTGAAGTTATCTGAAGTTAAAAATCGAGTATGTTACAAATGTTTAATAAAATTTAGGGAAATATTTCCATTCCAGTAGTCTTCGGAATATAAAGAAATTTTTGTTCATGTAGTAACACTGTATTTTTCCAGTGCATTTTGGCCTGTTATACTTGAAAAAAACTTGTAAAATTTTTTGTAAGGATTGGTTTCTGAAATTTTGTATGTTTATTTTCAACTAAAACCATTTTTTAAATATTGCAGTTTATTGCATTGTACCTGCCAATTTGATCATGAAAAATGACACTTATACTCTTGAAATCAAATTGATCGTTTCTGACTTAAGATTAGGTTCACAGTGTAAAATAATCATCGAAAACCATTTTTGATCAAAATTCATATTTCTAAAAGCAATCCATGAAAAATGTTTTAAGGCGATTTTAAATTCATTAGGAATTTATAAATAAACAATTTCAACCTGAAATATTATTTTCAAAAGAAAGCCTTCAGTTCTCTTTCAAGAGATAGAAATATTGTTTCTTGATTTATAATTCATTTGTAGTCATCCTCAATTTGAAGCTTGAGAGTACTTCAGCTCATCCTTAATCAACGTTATTTAGTCTTAGAATTTGTTGTTATTCTTGATAATTATAAACTGTGTTAATTGTACTGTTGAGCTAAAACTAAACGGTTTTAATAATTAGTTGATAATTTCACTAAAGTCAGTGTAGTCTTTTTTTACTTCGGCAATAACTAAATATAAAAATTACATATACATTTGTGTATCTCACATATAAATGGAATGATCAAATGGATTACTTCCATATTAATGATATATTTTGTATGAATACAACTCAAAAATTGGTTGTAGTTTGTACATAAATTATGAATTTCATTATAATTCTATAGTTTTAATGTTGGAAAATTGTAGCTGATAAGTTCGCCTATAAGAAAAGTAGGCGTTCTTGTAGGCTGATGATGAATAGATCATGTGCGATTCACCGAAATTTCGTACTTTGCCTTTCAAAAACTCTCTTTAACGTTGAAAGGATAAAAGATAAACGCGTTTCGTGGAATACAAGCTCTCTCCGGAAAATAACCGAACTTGTGGTATAACTAGGAGTAAGAGTTAATTCTGGCAATTGACAATGATATCCCCTTCAAATTACGTCCGTTGGGAAGCCACCATTTTTTCCAGCGATCCTGCCACTTTCGGAAGTACTGTGTGAAGTCACCTTTTGGAAGAGGTAACAGCTGCTACGTCGAGTTCTGTTTTATTCCTTCTAAGCCTTGAAATTACTTTTCTTTTAGAGGATACTTCATTTTGGGAAGGCGGTGTTCCGCCAGGTATTGCTGAATAAGCTGCAATGAATGGACAGGTGCGTTTTCATGGTGCAGGACCCACTCGATAATTTTCGACAAATCAGGTCGTTTTATTTTTCCTGAGTCACATAATCGCTTCAGATCTTCTTGGTAATACTTTTTTTACGGCCTGATCTCTTGAAGCATATTCATAGTGAACAACATCTTCCTTGTTTTACATTTTTATGTGTTTTGGCATCTCAATGGACGACTTCAAATTTCCGGTCACTTCCCGGTTTCTTCCGGTCAAGTTTTTCAATTTTGCCGGTCAACCAAAAGTAACCTATTAATATTTGACGCAAACGCAAACATTTATTTTAATTCGCGGCGTTCGTTCTTGACGTCCATTAATACAACAGAGCAAAATAAATAAATGCTTAAACAAATACTTCAATTTTCCACTGAAAAATATCAATTATGACAAAAAATGGAACATTTAAAACTTTAGCAGAAAAAGTTAATTATCAACAAAAAAGAAATGAATTTTCAACCAAACAGTTTAATTTTCAACCTAACGCGTGAATTTCTAACTAAAACAATGAATCTTCAACTGAAACAGTTAAATTTTCAACAAAAAAATTAATTTTCAATAAAAAAGATTAATTCTCAACGAAAAACGAAATGATTAAATTTTTATTAAGAACATTAATTTTCAACGAAACAGGTGAATTTTTAACTGAAATTATGGAATATGGTCAAATATCGTTTATTGCAACTCCTTCGAAACGTAAACACCTCGTCTATTGCAACTCGAGGAGGGACCCCACCACTCTACGTATCTAAAGGTGGTCTCACAATACAATCCCGCGTCTGCGCTGTCATTGGCTACACAGAACATGTGACCATCAGTGGTGGGAGTTGGAGAAGTTGCGATAGACGAGTATCTTGGAATGCAATAAACAAGGTTTGCAATAAACGAATCTTGCAATAAAGGAGTTTTGTATGTATTCAATTGGAATAAAATAAATTTTTAGTTAAAACAACTACTTTCCACAGAAAAAACTAGATTTTGAAACAATAGTTACATTTTCAAACAAAGTAATTAATAATGTAAATCTTTGACTGGATCAGTTGAATTTTAAACCAAAAAGATGAATTGGCAACTAAAATGATGAATCTTTAACTAGAATAACTGAAATTTTGAATAAAAAGATAAATTTTCAACTAAAACCTTAATAATTAAATTTTTAGTCAACAAATTAATGTTCAACCAAAGAGATTAATTTTTATTTTAAATTATGGAATAGTCAACTCAAATAATATTGAATTTTCAGTTTAAAGAAATTCTTTTTCTTTGAAAGAAAAAACAAGTTTTAAATCCAATAGCTCATTTTTCAACCAACGAAATGAATTTTTGAATATAATGATAAATCTTTAAACAAAAAAATTAATTTTCAACAAAAGAGTTTAACTTTCAACGAAAATATGGACACAGAAAAAAAGAGATGTAACCAATGCGTGGATTTTCAACGAAAAAGTTAAATTTTCAGCTAAAAAAGACAAATCTACATCCTAATTCTTAAATTTGGACCTAGGAAAGATAAATTTAAAATCAAAAATAGACCATTTAAATTTGCAGTTAAAGAAATTAATTTTTAACGAAGCTGATGAGTTTTCAACTGAAATTATGAATCTTCAACTTGGATAGTTGAATTTTTTACCAAAAGATGAATTTTTAACCAAACTTATGAATTTTTAACTAAAATTATGAATTTTCATATGGAATAGTTAAATTTTTACCAAAAGGATCAATTTTAAACCGAAATTATTAATTTTCGACAAAATATAAACGAATTTCACGTAAAGTACATAAATTTTCGAATAATTAGTTTAATTTTTAAATAAGAAATATAAGTTTCCAAACAAATAGTTGAATTTTGATCCAAAAAAGATGAAATTTTCAAGCATAAATAGAATAGTTAAATTTTCTGTTAAAAATCTAGTTGATCACAAAAAAAACGGATTCGCAGCAAAATAGTACAATTTTCTCCTGGAATAGTTAATTCTTTCGTTAAAAATATTGATTTTTTTAAACATTTTTAACCAGGGATAAATTTTCAATTGATATGATTAATTTTCAACAAAAGACGTTCATCTTTAACCAAGGAGTTAAATTTTTAACTGAGAAAGGATGAATTTGCAGCCTAAAATATACAAAAATGCTTAATTATAATTCGGAAATATTTCTTCTTTGCAATAGTACTTCTACTCTAAAAACTATCTGAAGTACATTTTCTATCTAAAATTGGGAAGAAGGAACTTTTAAATTGTGACGAATTCTGACCTGGAATCGTTTTTTTTTAATTCTTTTCATCCAAATCCGAATTATAATTCTTTAAACAAATTCCCGTTACATGTGAAAAATTCTCTATTACCAGTGTAATTATATTTCTTTATAGAAACTCCCTGATCTAAAATAAAAGCAATAATTATTTTCTAAATTACCTTTTCCCAGTTAAGATAAACGAGGAGTAAGCGAATAAAACCAATACAACATGATAAATCCATTTTTTGAAAAAATCGAGAAAATGATTATTTCTGTGTGTTTGGAATATCATTAGTTCGATGATCAAACTCAAAACGCCGAAAAAAAATTCGCAGAGCCAAAAATTTTAAATGGTTTATCTCATAATGTCAAAAGATACAAAAATTTCCTCCCAAAAACTATAGATACCCATTTTCCCTGCGACTGCAGATTAAGTAGAAATCACTTTTCTAAATTGACGAAAATTAATGAAGTGATGAAAACTCGAATTTTACTGCGATCACAAGAGAATTTCCGGTTTTAAAAATAAATTCCCGGTCATTTCCAGGTTAATAAAATTCCCGATCATTTACTCGTTTCCCGGTTAAGTCGCCACACTGAATCCTTGTTCGGTGCATTCCGTCATCCTGAAATGCGAAGCGTACGTGGTTAGACGCTTACGCAACTGCATACACTAGTCGACTAAAGATTTTAAGTACCTATTTTTTGGCAAGAGCACAACTTCTTACAAAGTTAGAGCACAAAGTTGAATACTTTTCGAATATGCCTAGTATCTCGGTTCGCTCCAAATTCAGTTTTGTGTGGTTTCTTCATCAGGACCTTAAAGTAGAGAGAGGCAATTGAAATCTCAATAGTTTGTTTAGTATTTATGTGACTGATCATGAAGACATGGAGGAAAATAAGTTTTATATAGTTTGACTCGTCAGTCCTCGTCCCAAGTAGGCACCTCGCATCGCATCGTTTCGCTTATCAAACTTCTAAGTTGAACTTTCTGTAGAGCCAGTCCCACGTGGAACAGCTCGCGCGATACGGGAGTGGAGTAAGTAAGTTGTGCACGAACGGGGCGCGCTCGTTTCAAATTTGCATTTGAACTCGAGCAAGTCGCAATAAGAATGGGGAGTGACTTCCGTCATAAAGCGCTGTAATTTTATGCGAGCGCACTGAACGCTAGTAGCGTAGGTCGCAACTTAACCGGTGAGGCATAATTTTATGCCGGAAATTCCGGCACTTCGGCCTCCAAACTTTATTCCGCCACATTCAAACCGCAGACAAGACAAATGGTTGCGGATCATTTCCAAGGTGGCGACTATTTTTATGATTTTTGTCTCTCGGTTTTCTACCGGTTCTCCTGGTGAAAAATCGTGATTTCCCGTGGTTTAGAAAAGTATATAATCTCTTTGCGGAACCAACAGTTTTTTAACATAATATGATAAATTTTTGACCAGTAGATCTTTTCTCAGAAAAAATTTAATAAAAAAATTGTTTAAATTGTTTTCCATCTTGTCTGAAAGGACGCTAAGCATTTTCTGTTATTTAAAGAGTGAAAAATATAACTGCACTTATTGATAGTAAGTATCTCTGATGATAATGAAGATTCCTCTAAATAATTTTAAATTCAAAGAGATTACATTTTGATCATTTGGAATTTAAAACTACAATCAATCTTTCCAGATGAAAGCTTCTGAAATACTAGACTTTTAAACTGTTATTACATAAAAAATTTTTTTTTTATTTGTCATTAAAACTGATTAGAGAAGTTTTTCTATAACCAACAATCAAATTGAATTATTCTGTTGAATAATAAAACTGAAAACAATTTTAGTCACTAAAAATTGTGATATGGGAGCGTTCACATATGATTCACGAAATAAGGAGACCCGAACTATAATATTATGTTACATTCTTTCGACCCCCCCCCCCCCCTTCACATTTTTAAAAATAATTATAAAATACTTTTCGGAATCTTTTCAAATATGAGAATCAAAAGTTATATGAACATAATCAAAAATATGAACCTGATTATAAACACTTTTCTATTCTTCTCAAAGAATATATCAAACAGCTGGGATATATATGGACTTAATACTTTTCAGGTTGTTAATTAAAAACAAAAAAACCCTCCGTGACATCACGCGTACAATGACTGGTCCCCTCATATTTCACGATTTGTCATGCTTTACAAGAACCCCCTCCTCCCCTCAGTGGCTGAGATCATAAGTGAACGCTCCCTATTACAACTGTTATATTCAAAGCCTTCAAATTTACAATATTTCAATCAAACGTTAAGTCATTCAAACCTTGTTCTCCCATACTTTTAATCTTTCACAATTTCGCCATTCGTCCCCTTACCCATTTTCTTACTCCTCTACCCCTCTTTCTCTTTGCTTCTTCAGCTTTCTATTCCCCTTCCAAGAATTCTCTCCCCCAGCTTTAAGCTACCCTTCTCTATTCACCATCATTGCAAATCAGTTCCCCTAATTCTCCTTCCTAATTTCCCCTTACTTTCCCTACCCACATTTCCCATCAATACCCCAACTTTCAACTCCCCTTCTATACTCACTCTCATTGCAAATCAATTCCCCTTATTCTCTCTAATTTCACTTTACTTCCCCCCTCTCCAACTCTTATAAGTCCCCTAATATGACCTTATTCTTAGAAATAGGACGACGGACAGCTGGCCGGACGGAAACAGGACCGAAATCGGTGAGATGTATGTTCATCTTTTGTGAATCCGACAAGGATTTCCCCTTATAAATATAAATCTTGATGTTGTGATAACCTTGCATATTAAATTATGCCTGTAACCCATTTACACAAACATTCCAATTAAAGTTTACGACACAAACAACGAAATCCCCCTTTATGGTAAAAGCACAGGAATCAGAAAATATGAAATTCCTCCTTAATCGTATTAAACGTAGAAAGCTTCGGGAACCGTATTTTAGCAAGCGGATAGAGATACATTATAACATCATTTTATCATAAAAAGACAGAAGGAGAAAGCAGACAAAATGCAATTCCAGGCAGGGTGCCTACTAATATTCTCGTCCACCATAGTCTCGGATTTTCCCAGTTGCAAATATCAAATCTGCCACCCTGATAAAGAAACGTAACGACTGCACCTTTAATGAAAAGTGAGTTATTCATATCGTTGAATTCGTAAGAGGCCAAAAACAACGGCTGGTAACTGATTGAAGGGGGGGGGGGGGGCAGTGAATGTAACGTTACAAACTTAGATAGCATTTAGTAAGTTTGGATATTAAATAAACTTTGATATTTCAGAGTTTAAACTTTTTCCCATATTTTTCTCTTTTCTCCATTTTTAAGGAGTTCTTCTTTTTTTCCCGGTTTTCAAGAAACTTCCCTTTTCTCGCTTAAATTCAAACAAAATTAATAGAACCAAATAAAAAAATCCAACCATGTTTGGATAAAAAGCCTGGTATTACATTTTTGGTTAGAAATTCATCTCGTTTCATTAACAATCCTACTGTTTGGTTGAAAATTCCAACTTTTTTTTTAAAGTCATCTTTTTTATCAAAATTTCACTATTATTTATTTTAAAATTGCAATAGTTCATTAGAAATTTTTTTTAAATTCATTTTCTTGGTTGAAAATTTAACTATTCAAATTTTAGAAAGTTAATCTTCTTGTTTAAAGAAACATCTTTTGGATTAAATATCGAACTCTTTTGTTGATTTTTTTGACAAAGATTGATAATTTTAGTTAAAGATTCGTCTCTCTGATTAAAAATCTACCTATTTTATAAAAATTCTACTTTTTGTTGCAAATTCATTATTTAACTAAAGAAATATATATTTTCCTTTTTTGGTTGAAAATTGATCATAACAATTAAAAGTTTATCTCATCAAGTTCAAAATAAAAATATTTGGTTGAATTTTCATTTGCTTGACAATTCATGTATTTTATTAGAAATTCGACTTTTTTGATAGAAAAAGGAAAATATAATCTTCTCCCTTGAAAATGCATCACTTTTGGTTAAAAATCCAAATGTTCAGTTATTTCTTTAATCTGCTTTGGTTGAGGATTCAACTATTTTGTTGAAAATTGGTATTCTTCAAATTGAATTATTTTTTGTTGAAATATGAACTATTAGGTACGTGTTTCGCGGAGCATTCATATTTTTTTCAAAAACTTGGTTTAAAGTTTAACTAACATTGAAAAACATCATTTTTTGTTAAATTCATCACTTTAAATGAAAATTCATATTTTTATATTAAAACTAGAATTGTTTTGTGGTTAGCTATTTTAAAAAAAATATTCTTCTTGGTTAAATAATCATCTTTTGAAATTCAATGTTGAACTCTTTTCATGAAAATTCATTTTTTTGATTCACTATTTTAATTTAAAACTCACCTCTTTGGTTCGAAGCCTAATTATTTTGTTAAAAATTTAATTTATTCTTCTTAAGTACTAATATTTGATGTAAAAAGGTAACTTTTCCATTTTTGATCAAAGAAAGGATATTTCTAATTCAATATTGATCTTTAGTAGTTGAAAATTCAACAAACATTTCCGAAGGATTTTGATGCGCTGAATCCGAATCCGAACTAAAAATTGCTCCTGTACGTCAGGTTTTCAAGATATCCTAACCTAAAATTACAAAAAATGCGTTTCTTAGCTGTTTTTGAGGTTATGTAACTGTACAAGAAAAATTTCTACTATAAAGCTAATATGGAATTTGCAAGTACTGATCTTCCCCTTTCAAACCTACTTAGATTTATTGGGACATCTTTATTTCTAACCAAAATATTTTAATTTGAAATTTTTTATTTTAGCGTTGTAACCCAATAACGCTGAGGTGTTCAGATTTATACAACGCATTCTCTATTGCTGACGAGGATGCCCTTTCTATTACCGGTGTCAGTTTTTTGTTATAACCCCTAGAAGATCCAGTATGGCGGCAACAAATTAGGGCTTTAAAAAAGAAGAAAGGATCCCGCACAAAATACCAACAAAAAAGCGTACAGTCGTTTGGAACCAAACTTTGCACATTGATAAAACAATCAAAAATATGAAACCCGTGTCTTTTCATTTCTACGGAAGTCGCTTCCTAGGGGTAGAAACCACCCCTAACAAGATACAAGCATTCTAACCCACCGGACTCAGGGAACAATAAGTTTAGTCACATAGTTTTTTTGGAATAATGAAGTTCCATGCCACAAGTGGGTTAACTCACCTACCTGCTAATCCACCTAAACCCAGAAATCACCCCTACCAAATCATAAGCAGGCTAACCCACCCAACCCTGGGAGAGGCGAATTTAGTCGTTTCCATTTCGTGAAATAATTGAATTCCACACTACAAGTGGGCTAACCTTGTAATGAAATTTTTCAATTTAGCGTATTAATCCATTGACGCCGAGATGGTATGCCATTGTCCCTTAAAAAGGTTATCGGAGGGGTTTTCGGGGGTTCCTTTTCGATTGGCTCAGTTTTTTGATATAACTCCTAGAAGAGCGAATATGGAAAACAGTGAGGGCTTTAAAAAAACAAATTTTACTATAATGATTCATGTAATACTGTAAATTTACTTAGGATTTTTTAGCTTACTAATGCAAGACTCAATATTTTCCAGCCACGTAAGGCTGCACTTGGGATTCTCCAGCTAAGCAAGAAAGTACTTAATATTTTCCAGCCAAGTAAGGCAAGACTTTAGATTGCCCAGCCAAGTATGGAAAGCCTTTGGGTTTCGCAGCCAATAAAGGCAAGATTTTTTATCGTCCAACCAGTCAAGATAAGACTTTGAATCGTCCAGCCAGGCAAGACAAGACTTACGATTGCCTAGCTAGTTAAGGCAAGACTTCGAATTGTCCAGCCAAGCGAGGAAATACTTAACATTTTCTAGTCAATTGAGGGAAGACTTTAGATTGCCCAGCCAATCAAGGAGAAACCTACGATTGCCCATTCAGTTAAGGCAACACTTGGGATTGTCTAGCTACGCAAGAAAGTACATAATATTTTCCAGCTAATTAAGGCAAGACTTTAGATTGCCCAGCCAATCAAGGAAAGACTTTAGATTGTCCAGCGAATCAAGGAAAGACTTTGAATTACCCAGCCAATAAAGGCAAGACTTTGAATCGTCCAGCCAGTCAAGGCAAGACTTACGAATGCGCATTCAGTAAAGGCAAGACTTGGGATTGTCCAGCTACGCAAGGAAGTACTCAATATTGTCCAGCCAATTAAGGCAAGACTTTAGATTGCCCAGCCAAATATGGAAAGCCTTTGGATTTCGCAGCCAATAAAGGTAAGACTTTTTATCGTGCAGACAGTCAAGACAAGACTTTGTATCTTCCAGCTAGGCAAGACAAGACTTACGATTGCCCAGCTATTTAAGGTAAGACTTCGAATTGTCCAGCTAACCGAGGAAGCACTTAATATTTTCCAGTCAATTGAGGCAAGACTTTAGATTGCCCAGCAAATCAAGAAAAGGCTTTGAATTACTCAGGCAATAAAGGCAGAACTTTGTATCGCCCAACCAGTCAAGGCAAGACTTTGAATCGTCCAGTCATTAAAGGCAAGGCTTTGAATCATCCAGCCAGTCAAGGCAAGACTTACGATTGCCCATTCAGTTAAGGCAAGACTTGGAATTGTGCAGCTACGCAAGGAAGTACTTAATATTTTTCAGCCAATTAAGGCAAGACTTTAGACTGTCCAGCCAATCAAGGAAAGACTTTAGATTGCCCAGCCAATCAAGGAAAGACTTTGAATTTCCCAGCCAATAAAGGCAAGACTTTGTATCGCCCAACCAGTCAAGGCAAGACTTTGAATCGCCCAGTCAGTCAAGGCAAGACTTTGAATCGTCCAGCCAGTCAAGGCAAGACTTACGATTGCCCAGCCAGTTAAGGCAAGACTTACGATTGTATGTCCATTATCATTTGCATTTTTTGCAAAGATCAGCAATAGTCGGCCATCATTCTTACATTGCATCAAAATGAGATTTGATAAAATGTAATTTCATACTCATTAAACAACCTAATATTTTAAAATTTTTTAAGATACTAGATACAATAGTTCTAAACTTTGGATCTCGATTGTTTCCTAAAAATTTCTGTACAACAATTTTGAAACTCGACCATCCATCCTTTTCAATACATGTCATGGTTTTCATAAAGTCATCATCTTTGATTAGTTTTCTTATATCAGGCCCAACAAAAGTACCTACTTTAACTTTAGCATCACTTAAATGCGGAAATGTAGATTCATTAACTCTAGTTTTACATGGAGTGTTGGCAATAATACTTCCTTTCTGTCAACAAGACTTTCATAAACAACATTATACTGACCAACTGTCCACTCTAATCTGTCTGGCAATTTTTCCGTTATCCAATGTTCATCCCTTGCACGACTGTCCCAAAGGCAAAGAAAACAAGGGTATTTAATGTTTCCTGATTGCAAACCTATTATAAGATTTATCATTTTGACGTAATCGAAAATAAGCAAATTATGGACATTGTATTTTATTTTAATTAGGAGTAATTGGAAAGTATCATAAGATTCTTTCAGTGTAGTTAAGTGACGTATTGGAATTGCAGTGTACTTATTTCCATTATGTAATAGTACTGCTTTCAGACTTTCTGTAGACGAATCTATGAGAAGACGCCAATCCTCTGTCGTATATAAGTTCATTTTATATAAATTAATGAGTTTTTCGATATCATTACAATACACAATCCCACTGTCCATTGAAAAGTACTTGATAAACTTTTCTTTTCTATTTCTGTAAGCAGTTACTCTAGTGCCAGGTAACAATAGTTGCCTCTCTTTGAGTCTTGAAGCGCAAAGCTCAGCTTTATCTTTTGGAAGCTCAAGGTCACGTATAAAATCGTCTAATCCATCTTGGTAAAAAAATTTAGGACTGTCATCATCTGATTCTTCCTAAGAAGAATCTTCAGTTGCATTAGGATCGTCAGTATCCATTGATTCGTGCGTTGATCGGTCACTTTTGTTTTCAGAGTGATTTCTAATACCAATATTGGCATAAGCAAAAGTGACAATCAGTATCATGATCGTTGGGCTCACGCCAAACAGGTGGTTAAATAATAGTCAGCGTCTTGGTAATTTCATCTTCCCAATTTTACAAATTTAATCTACAAGCATGACAAATTGAGGTTGGTACCCACGGTTTATCCAAATTTTTCATTGAAGTACCATAACAGTTGAAGTATGACGTTTTTATCGAATCATTGATTGATGGACGGTATTTCTCCGTTTCATACTTTCCACAAACGTAACAAAACGTATTAACTTTCTTAGCGCAAGGAGTTCTTGAACTAATATTTTTCTTATAATGAACAGTAACGTGGAAATTCTAAAACTCACTACATACAAAAATCACGATCGTCACGAAATGTAACCGCTAGACAGATTTCAAATACAAAAAGAATTTTGTTACCTACGCATGCAACCGTTATCCCGCCACTCAAACGTGATCTCTAACACGGAAAGATTTGTAGCAAAAAACGAATTTCATCACCTACGCATAACACGTCATAAAAGCGTCGCCAGCTCAGTAAGCCAGCTAGGGAGCGAAGGCTGTCTGTGCCGTAGAACGGCGCGCACATACAGCGAATGTGAAGATTAAAATGCACGCAGAGTGCGCAGTAGCATTCCGCAGTCCGTCTTCTTTTGTTTTATCAATCCTAATAACTCCAAGTAGGTTTGAAAGGGGAAGATTTAGGTTCGGACATTTCGGTTAGCTTATCTTGAAAACCTAACGTACAGGAGCAATGTTGAGTTCGGATTCGGATTCAGCGCATCAAAATCCTTCGGAAATGTTAGGTCTGGTCTCTGGCTTTAAAATTTGTCGGCCTGTGTAAATAATCTTCTTGATTGAAAATTAATTCTTTTTCAATTTAACTATTTAGTTGTTTAATATTTATCTTATTTTGTTAAAGACTGATTGTTTTAGTTGAAAACTAATATTTTTCGGTTGTAGCTTGCACTGTTTTTTAGAAAATTCTTCTCTTGGCTTCTGTTTGAGGAACACTTTTTGGTGCTAAAAGTGACATTTTTCATCGGAAAAATTAACTATATATGCCATTTTTAATTGGAAACTCATTATCTGTAAGTTGAAAACTCAACTATTTGGTAGAAAATTCAAATTTCTTTTGCTTGAAATATTAAGCATTTAAATTTCTGGCTGTTTCCCAAATGAAGTACCCACTAAAATAAAATAGATTTCAAGACGAATGGGGAATAAAAGAAAATGCGACGAATTAGTTGTTAGCTATTCCGAATCGTAAAAAGAGTTGCATACCGAATGGAGAATTTCTTGTTTCTCGTTAAATTTTACTCGATTAGCGAGAACATTTTTCAAACGAGCCCATCGAATTTCATTTGTTCATTATCGATTTTTCCATTTTCGATTTTCGAGAAATGTTCTCGCTGGCTGCCGAAAGCGTTTGTCAGTTTAGTTTAAAAATAAAATGTTTAAAAAAAAAGTTTCAAGAATTTTCGACAGTGAAAAATTAAGTATACGAAACACAGAAGCAGGCGAAATGCAGAGAGCAGGTACTGACTGAGGAGAATTCAGAAGATCAAGACAATGGAATAAAAGTGGCTGAAGAAGAAAATGTATAGAATATTCTATCACAGTAATTTTCAAGCAATTTAATTAATAAGCTAAGTAAAAATTCAATTTACTTTATTCAATTTTTTATATTTTGTAGTGTTCCTCAATAAACTTAAATCTGATATTTGATTTCATGTGGATCTCCCCTTATTATTATTTTTTAATTTATGTCTCGTTTTATGCGAAACTTTCAGGAATATCAAATTATCTCAGAAAAAATATACAAGTTTACAAAATTTGAATAGTTTAATGTCTCTTAATTCTAATTCAAAACTATGATTTAACATGAGCAACTAAATATTCGTGAATTTTCAAGTATAAAGGATGGATTTTAAACAAAAAAGGAACAGTTCATATTGCAACCGAAAACGCTTTTTATTTTAAACAAAAACAGTGACATTTATAACCAAAAAGCCAATTCAACAGAATACATAATTTTTCCATTAGATAGTTAAATTTTTAAGTCAGTTGCATTTTTAACCAAAAATGATTACATTTTTGCAAAAAGAGATGAATTTTCAAACCAAATAGACGCATTTTCGACACAATAGTTGAATTAAGAAAAAAATGTGCGAAAAGAATGTGTGAAGTTTGTGGCTTCCAAAGGATAGTACACCAGAACCGCGTCTGTCGTCTCAGGAAGGCCGCAGTGCGCAAGCACTCAATCCAGCATATTGCGCATAATTATACCTATATTTCAATTCGAAACGGTTCAGGCGTTCCTGACTGTTTACGTTTCAATTCCCCCGATTTAATTCCAAGGCTATCTGCAGGCAACCCCCGACACTGGAACTAAACCGAGAGTTGGGTGTACTTTGCAGGGAATATCACCTCCATAGACCAGAGCTAGCTCTTACTCCTGGTACAACACAAGGTTGGACAATTTCCGGATAGAAGCCATATTATTATGTTCCACTACTATACTAATGATATTGAATAATACAGAATATATTACACGGAAGAAATTTATCCGTAAAAAAGTCACTAACTTGTAGCTAGGTCTCGAATACTGGATAAAAAAAATTAAAGATTCAATCCTTATTCCTATGAAAAATGTATCGATAAATTTGAAACTTTTTTACGAGCAGTTCGAATTTTCTACGAACAGCTCCTGAAAATTTCAGATTTAAATATAAATTGGGGAAAAATTTTATTTGTGCGATTTAATTTATATTTATTTATAAAATGCAACAAACTCTAAGGATCTAAACCTTCGAAAACTACTGACTCGACAGTTTCTCAACATAAATCAAGAGTGCGTAAGCACGCGCAGCCATTGAGACTAAGCAATATAGGCATTATAAAACTTCTAGCCACTCATCCGACGAACTCCGTAATAGTCTGTGCCGGCCACGTGAAGTCGAACTTACTTCGTAGTTCCAGATTTATCGAGTGAGCTCGTAAGTACTCTGTGAAACTTGTCCCAATCACTCATAATATTTTTGTAATCATTTACGAAAAAAAAGTGATTAACATTTTTAGACTTGTCATATCGAATTCGTCAATTCTTACTCAAAATTCACAGATGGAGAGAGAAATACTATGCAATATTATATTAAATGATGAGAGAATTGAACAAGTTGATAAGTTCGTATACCTTGGTAGCTTATTTACTAAAGACGGAAAGGTAGATGATGAATTAGATAGACGCATAAACGAAGGTAAGACGATTATTGGTAGAGCAGGGCCCTTTATCAGAAGGAAAAATATATCAAATAAAGCTAAAATGGAAATACATAATTCTATATTTGTACCGACTATATTATACGGCAACGAGACATGGACCTATCAAAAAAAAGATAAGAGTAAACTTAACGCGATTGACACAAGTGTATTAAGGTAAAGTAAATAACAGCCTACCCAGAGGCACACCGCGGAAATAATGGTTGGAATGTGTGAATAAGACCTTAGTTAGAAGAGACATAAGAAGCAACTGAAACACGAGAGCCTGCGTGAAAAATGCATGGACGTAAAAGAAACTAGAGAAGTATGCCAGGACAGAAAAGTATGGCGGCAAATAGTTAATAAAAAGATTGTCAGTAGAGTGAATGACGCCTGAAACTTTATGAGGATCTTCACTTGGGGTAATTGCTAGAGAGATTGATCGGCAACCTGGGTCCGAGCAGTGTTGCGGAAGGAACACCTTATTTAAATAAATAACACGAGAATTCTGAATCAATCTAAAAATTGTATATTCCTTCCTCACATTACTCCCTTCCCCACCAAGTGAGTCAAGCCTACCCCGAAAGGGAAATAGCTTAATGTTTTAATTGAAATTTATGAAAATACATCAATATTCGATCAATTTTTCTCATACCCGAGATTTAGATACTGGTTCGTGACTTTTTTACGTATAAATTTTTTCCGTGTATACTAATGATGTAAGAAATCTTGTTTGCAACATTAGAGTGAGTTTTTGATGGCTAACTTTAAACGTTATTCCCGATTGGAATGTGTATTTCCGGTTTTCCCGATTAGCAGACAGTAGCCAACCAGTTTAGAAACGTCTGAGACGGTTCCTGATTGCCAGTGAACAAGGAAATGACAGAACTTTACGTTTGCAATGCTGTTACAAGAGATCGGATGCCTCTAGACTCTAGATGGCGTGCCGTGGCTGCAAGGAGGCCAAGGGCCAGAATACCTCGGGCAGTGCCTAATGAGCTTCCTGCAACATGCACAGCCGCCTACTATTCACGATTATTCAAATCCTGACTGCTGATGCCTGACGGGGCAAGGGTAGATTGAGGAAAAGCTAAAGCTCTATTTCACGGGCAGGCGCGCGAATAACTCTGCAACTCACAATCGGCCATGGTGAGCCATTGTCTTACCCTGGATGTCTGTTTTAATAACGCGCCCGGTAAGGCGACAACTCAACTTGCTGCGAAAAGAAAAAATACGAGAAAGAAGAAGACAGGGGGCCAAAAGACAAATCTTTATTGTGAGCACCCCAAAGCGCGCTCTTTTCCTGTGAGATTAATTTAATTTTCTCTAATTTATAATTTAGGACTGACAGGGCATAAGTCGCGGTTTTTTTTAAATCCTAAGCGCCTGGCGTGAAAAAAAGTTGTAGGATTATACCCTTAACAATATACCTAATGTTTTATAAAAATTTCTTTAAGTTTCTGATAGTGAATATGAACATCGATGCTGAATAGAAATTTAAACCTAATTTTTGAAGCAATTATTGATCTTGGATGATGCACAAGTGTTTGAAGTTACAAATTATAAAAATGAGATTCATTTCTTTACAAATAAAATCAATTTCCAGTTCACTGAAATTATTGTTTTCATGAGTTCAAAAATTTCAAACAGATGTGGTCTTTTTACCTGAATAAGTGAGTTAAAAAATTCTGCTTTCAAAATATTATTGAAATACATATTGAAATACATTTTCTTGAAACAACACTTTCATGGATCATGAAAATATTGTGTTATCCCTATTCATGCCGATATTTTCTGGATTGATTGCTAATTTACTGTCCACTTATAATCCCATCGGTACACACAAATTTCCAATCATTGTTTTTTTTTGTT
>NC_046665.1:50773477-50774855 GCF_010883055.1 Belonocnema kinseyi
GTCCTTTTTTCCTTTTTAATATATTCTGGAATAATTATAGAGTATAGAATTTATAGAATATCGAACAAAATTAATAAACTGAATTTTTCTAGAATACATTGAAAATAAAACTAATGCTGAAAATGCAGTTATAATCTGTTTAATAATGGAAGCTTCGACTGGTTGATTACTAATTTTTGTTTTGAAACGGTTTGCAAATTATCGAAGAATAATTAATGAGTCAAAATTTCGTGAAATTTTGGTCGAGAATGTCATCGAGTAGAATTGTTCAGAAATGTAAGTTTTAATCAGTTCGATAGTATAGGCTGTAGGTGCGGCTAATCACAAAGAAATGTCTTTATAAAAAATATTTAATGTCGAGAAATAAATCCATGAAGAACAAATTTTTAAAACAACGATAAAGAGTTTTATCTAAATCACTTTGCTCCAAACGGTCAATTTGTTTTCAAGTACTAAATAAAAAAAAATCAATGAATAAATAATTCCTGGAAAGTGGATAAAGAATTACATCCAATAGCCTGATCTGAAAATTTGTGTTCCAATTGATTGAATATTGCAGGCTGTAGGTGTGTATAAATTAAAAATCGACTTTTCTCCATAAAAAGTAATGAACATAAAAAAATATTGAATAAATAAACAATGACATTATAAATGAATGTTTTCTTATGTTTTATTCTCGATATAATTATTGTAAGTAGAAAAGCTCGTAATTAGTCGCACTCACATGTTTTTCATACTACAAATTTTTTATCAATAGGTGACTAGATTTAAAAAAAATAACAAATAATTCAAATCATAATATTTATCTCTTCTAATATGCTCTCTGATATAGAACAGTGGAAAACAAATTTTTACCATTTAAAGTAAAAAAAATCGAGTTTTTTTAAGAAAACGGAGTGATATTAACATAAGGTCATTTCAATATTTACAAATATTTGCAAAATGTTGAATCTATGTATTCACGTATGCAAAATCTTTAGTTTAAGTGATTAGTAATTTTTTCTGTAAATTAACTAGTTGTTTCTTATAAATCGAAACTAAAAATACCATTATTAAAATAAAAAAACTCAATATTTTAAGAAACAAATCATAATTTTAGGAATTTCAAATTCTAATGTATTTTCTTTATAAAAAGTCGATTGCTAAACCGCTCAAAAAGGACAAATTGTGTTTAAGAGTGAACGCTAAAATTTAAAAAATTAAAATTGGCGAATACAAAATTAAGAATATTGGCATCTCAAACTCCACTTTTCTTATAAATATGTCTATTTATTATAATTTGTGTACTTTCCGGAGTTTCATATTTTCCCTCAAATATTCTTTAGGTTCACTATGAAGCCTTTGTTTAATTCTATATTACGCACATATTCTAAAATTA
>NC_046665.1:50774955-50780815 GCF_010883055.1 Belonocnema kinseyi
TAAGTTTTTTTTGCTAATAAGCTCGCCAAATGTCTACTTTTTCTGTTGACATATTCTCAAAGTTTCTGTCATTTTTTCCAATTTAATAAACTTCAAACTTTAGATATATTCCATAGTTACTATTTAAACTCCAACTTCACAAATTGTATATTGATTATATATATATTGATTATACTGATAACTTTTTACCAAATATAGATCATATTTCAAGAGTGATCAAACCTTCCAGAACTTTCAGACTTTTTATCTGAGAAAAAGGACCTTAATATAAATTTTATGAAAATTGGAGGACATTTGGGGAAATTTTTTTAAACAAGATACACTTAAGGGTTAAAAATAAAAAAAGGATTTTTAGGAGAAACAGGCTGTGAAGCCTAGTAACACGATCACTTTTGCGAAATCAATGTATCCTTCGCTATTTTACCAATGTATCGCGTAATCGAGATATTACGAGAACGCACTAATCTAGTTTGGGTAATGACAGTTTAATGAAAACACTTGGATAAATCGATCAGTGTTATATGCGATAAGCTTCGAATTGAGCGCGATTCGAATAAGGGTCAAAGCGATGCTAACAGACCAAATCAATTCGGGCAAACCAATTATTTCAGGAAACACGCGAAGGCACACACAAAATACAACTCCAGTGCCGGCTCTTTCTCTATCCGGAAATGTTGGTTCAAGCGCAGCCGATTGTACACGCGAATCGCTTGTTTCAACTAAAATTGCAGATTTCTTCCATTTAAATGTCACTCGAGGGAACCCTTCTGCAATTGTGACATTCTTTCCCATTGAGCTGTCACATAAGCTCGGTTCCCAATTCCGCTTGTTATAAAAACGTTTGTGGGAAGAAGAACTTAGGTCATTGTTATACACTTTTTATAGTCTGATTTCTCACTGACAAAATAATAATCAAATTTTTCTGAACCGTTTTAAATATATAAATACAAACAGAAGTACAAAGCGAATTAAACTCAATAAAAAAATTAGGGAGAGTATCTTATGACGTTGAAGACGTTTAATTTTCAGAATTAAACAAAAAATTACAGGAAAAATTGTAGTAATTTAAAAAAATATTTGGAAGTTTTAAAAAGAAACAAAAATAATTTTAAACTTTGATAATAACCAAATTTATTCGAGATTCCTGATAAAATTAAAAATTAATTTTTATTTCTAAAAATTAATTTTAAAAGACTTTAAAATTTGTTTTAAACTAATTATTCGGTATTTTTAGAAATTCTAAGAAAAATATGAACCACTTTAGCACATGTTACTCGGAGATTTTGAAAAAATTTAAAACCTAATTTATCAGTTGAAAAGAGATAACATTTTTTAAAGGAAATGTAGATTTTAGAAGGGTTTGAAATAAAATGTAGCTTGTGAGGGATTTTGAAAGGTTCCAAGATGGCAAAACATTGTTCTTAAAATTTATAGAAAAACTTAAGACGATATTTATTTTAAAAAATTATTTTGAAAATTTCAAAGACAAATTTCAGAGATTTTTACCAATTTTGAAAGGTTTTAAGAAAATAACAAACGTTTCTTAAGATTAAAATTAGATTAAAGTATATTCACGAATATTTATAATTAGTAGCAGATACTAATGTGCGATTACAATTAGTTAGAAATAGACGACTTTTAACAATTATTTAAACAATTTTTGTAAACAAATACACATTTTGACCATTTTTTCAGAATTTTGTTGCTTAATTAACTAAACCTTTTCATAAAATCATGTGAAAATCAGTACTAGTTCATTTCACACAAAAGAAATTAATGAAAAAATGATCGCAATATGTATTTGTTAACAAGAATTGTCTATGAACATTAATTTTCATAATTATTATGAACACTCAGAGAAACAGTCGTCATGAAACAAAAGTATCATCCTTCTGATTGTTTGGTTGGAGCCACGTGAATGTCTTTTTTAACCAAACAGAATTATTTAGGCTGCAAGATTAAGTGAAGTTAGTCGCATATGATAATTTTTGCTGCAAAGCAATTGCTTTTGAGACAAAACAAAATCCTCTTAACCTCAAATTAACGTTTCGTCATTTTTGGCCTATAATCTTGTTAACGGCAAGGCTAATTTATGTAATTATTGAAGAAAAGATGCCATGAATAAATTGTTTCAATCCCTTTACAAAAATTGTAGGTGTTATAGATAGAAGTATACGCTGTAAATTAAAAAAATTCGATAAAAATTCGATTCAATTCCTTATAATTTCACCTTTAATTTAAAAAAAAATTAATGGTGACTCTTCTAGATCACGAGATAATGTCATTTTAGTGGGACCTTACGCTGCCAACCCGCTGTTCCCCAGTTTCGCACAGTGGGGAAAGAGCACATTTTTAGACAAAACCGCCCGATACGTACGATTTTTTGAAAGAATTTCAAATTCATTAGAACCGGACATAAATCGATGCAATAAGTAACTAAAAATTATTCTCAGTCGGTTAGATTCACAACGAAAAAAGTAATTTTTAAGTGAGTTCCCCTTGCTACTCACATATCGGGGTGCTTTTTGAGCGATTGCCCCTCGTCTCCCTTATATTGTAGTGCTTTCTGAGTGAGTTCCCCTTGCCTCTCATATATTGGGAAGCTTTCTGAGTGATTTCCGCTTGCCTCTCATATATTGCGGTACTTTCTGAGTGAGTTCCCCTTGCCTCTCACATATCGGGGTGCTTTTCGAGCGAGTTCCCCTTGTCTCTCACATATTGGGGTGCTTTCTGAGTTAGTTTCCCTTGCTTCGCATATATGGGGAAGCTTTTTGAGCAAGATTCCCTTGTCTCTCAATAACTTTGTATTTTCATGGATTTTGCAAATACAAATGAAATGTGTTCCACTAGCGCCAGGAAAAATACATTCCTTAGGCTGCAATTTTGCAAACTTTGAAAAGCCAATTTTCAAGTTCGGAAACTTTTGTTTGAAGCTTGCATAAACTTCTTTCAGGTTGCCTAAAATTAAACGTTTTTGTATTAGTTTTTTAGAGCCGTCGCCTTGCATCACAGAGACAAAGTCATTTTTCCTAGGTAATTGTCTACTCACGTCACATTCATAATAAAAGTCTTTAACAGTTTTAACTGCGTCTTCTGATAACTTTTTAGACGGCCTAGGGTTTGGGGATGTTCCAATACCAGTTGTTGTGTGCAATTGTACAGCTTTATGAGCTAAACTGTACGGCACTCCAAACTCAGATGTTATTTTCCGAATTCCCCAACCCTTTGGTACCATATTCAGAAGTTAGTTTGCATAGGATCTATTGGGTTTTATTTAATTGTTCCCTAATTTCGTTCGTTAAATCTTCTATGCCGTTCTTACTATTATCAACTTCAGTGTGTTTAAACATTATTTCCAATTTTACATTGAGAGTTGCCTTTATCTCAATCACTTTATGAATTTGTGCAGTTGTTGTTCGAAGATCTCTACTCTTTACCGCTCTAATTTTTTACTTCTAATCTTCATGTGGTACAAATGTATTTGTCTAAGCCAACGGAAAAAGTTGCACTAATTAATTGTGAAACTCGCCGAAGTTTTTTTATGTCGACTCTAATGTGTTTCCTCTTTGTAAAGGGATTGGAACAATTTATTGGTGACATCCTTTCTTCAATAATTACCTAAATTAGCCTTACCCTTTACGAGATTTCAGAATAAAAATGACGAAACGTGAATTTGAGGTTGAGAGGATTTTCTTTTGTCTCAGAAGCATGATTTTATTTAAAGGTTTAGTTAATTAAGCAACAAAATCATGAAAGAATGGTCAAAATGTGTATTTGTTTACAAAAATTGTTTAAATAATTGTTAAAAGTCGGCTATTTCTGACTAATTGTATTCGCACATTAGTATCTTCTGTATTTCATACAAATGCTATGGATTTTAAGTAGCTCATCATTGCAAATGACGAAAAAATTAATTTCGTTTTTATTAGTTTCTTTATAGCATTATTAACATTTTTTTTTAATCTCACCCACTGAGAATAAGTTTTAGTTCGTTATTATATGGATTTATTTCAGTTTTTAATAATTTTGAAAGTAATTAAATAAATCATACTTGACGGGCGATTTTCTCTAAAAATGTGCTCTTTCCCCACTGTGCGACACTGGGGGAGCAGCGCAGTGGGAGCGTAAGGTCCCACTAAAATAGGTCAGACAATTCAGCGGCGCCACTAAACAAAAACAAAACGTCATATAATGAATATTTTTTGCTATTTTTTTTGCTATTTTTTACCAAAAAAAAATTATTTTTGCTATTTTTTGCTCTATTAGTTTTTGAGAAAACAAGGCGGCGCTAGCTTGCCGGCAACTCAGATGCGCCCTCTAAGAAAATCATTCAAAAATCAATAAATTAAATTAAATTACTAGGTTATATTTTTTTGCTATTTTTTTATTTACAATGAGCTATGGATCGCTTTTGTAAATTCAACCCTTATTTTTAAAAAAGTACCCCCTGCAATGAAAAAATGTATGAAAAAGAGTATTTAAAAAATGACTAGGCTAGATTTTTTGCTATTTTTTTTGCCTTACAATGAGCTATAAATGGCTTTTGTAAAGTCAACCCTTATTAAAAAAAAACTAACCCCTGTAATGGAAAAAGTATTAAAAAACAGTATGAAAAATATGATTAGGCTAGATTTTTTTCTATTTTTTTGCTTTACAATGAGCTGTAGATCGCTTTTGTAAAGTTAACCCTTATTTAAAAAAAAACTACCCCCTGCAATAAAAAAAAGTATTAAAAAGAGTATTTAAAAAATTACTAGGCTAGATTTTTTTGCTATTTTTTGCTTTACAGTAAGCTATGAATGGCTTTTGTAAAGTCAACCCATATTCAAAAAAACTATCCCCTGTGATGAAAAAAGTATTAAAAAACAGTATTAAAAATATGAAAAGGCTAGATTTTTTTCTATTTTTTGCTTCACAATGAGCTATGGATCGCTTTTGTAAAGTCAACCCTTATTTTTAAAAAACTACCCCCTGCAATGAAAAAAAAGTATTAAAAAAATGACAAGGCTAGATTTTTTGCTATTTTTTTGCTTTACAATGAGCTATTAGTGGCTTTTGTAAAGTCAACCCTTATTCAAAAAAACTACCCACTTTAATGAAAAAGTATTAAAAAACAATATTAAAAAAATGACTAGGCTAGATTTTATTTGCTATTTTTTTCTTTAAAATGAGCTATGGATCGCTTTTGTAAAGTCAACCCTTATTTTAAAAAACTACCCCCTACAATGAAAAAAAGTATTTAAAAAGTTACTAGGCTACATTTTTTGCTATTTTTTGCTTTGCAATGAGCAAATCTGAAGACTAAAGTCAAAAATTGTATAAATTAATTGTTGAAACTTTTGTCCTCCTGATTGTTTTGATCTCTTATTATTCTCCAATGTCATATCAATCGCTTTTGCAAAATTCACCTTTATATAAAAAAACAATATCCTGTAATGAAAACACGCATTAAAAAAAGTCGATATCGACCTAGTTGGAACTTACTTATAAAATAGTAACATGATACGAGGGTAGTTCAATAAGTCCTTAGAATGACCAACAAATGGCGCGCAAATCGCTCCAAATCATCTGTTTTCAGTCAGCACCACTCCCGACTAGATATATGGTGCATTCACAGTCCACATCTTCTGAGTTTACGTGTTTTTATAACCAATTGAAAAAAAAATTGTTCGTTAAGAAAAATGAAAAAAAAACGAGTTCAGAGCGGTAATCGAACATTTTCATTTAAAGGATTTAACTCCATATGAGATAAAAAATAAATTGGACTCAGTTCATGGCACATCTGCCCCTGCCTGAGCAACGGTTTATAACTGGGTAAATGAATTTAAGCGTGGTCGTACATCAATAAGTGACGAACCAC
>NC_046665.1:50780915-50791277 GCF_010883055.1 Belonocnema kinseyi
TCCGAAAACGCACTTTTCGGAAGGATTAAAAAAACTTGAAAAGCGATTGACCAAGTGTATAGAGCTCCAAGGAGATTATGTTGAAAAATAAAAAAAAAAATTACCCAAAAAAAATTGATTTTATACTTCATTCTAAGGACTTATTGAACTACCCTCGTACTTTCAAGCGTAAGTATTTCTCACTCATATTCGTTTCAAAAATATCCGCCGCAATGTATATCATTTTCAAGTCTATGTGTGTATAGTCAAAAAATATAATTGACTCTTTCCAAGCATCTTTTAATGCCTTTAATTAACTATCAGCACGACAATTAGATCTATCAGATTTTGGGCTTATTTTGGGCTCGATATTGGCAATTTTAAAGAACTCAAAAATTAGAGACTCCATTGATACTGGAAAATTCCCGAAAAGAATGATTTTTTATAATTTAATATCTATGAGGTAAAGTGGGTTGATTTTAGACGTTAAGGGTTGGAGCCAAAAAATCGGAAAGGGTATTTTTGAGAAACCCAAAAATAAAAGACTCCATTGACACTGGATAATTCTCAAAAAGATTATTTTTTGACAAAGTTATATCTACGTGGTAGAGAGGGGGTGACTTGAAACGTTAACGGTTGAAGCCAAAAAATCGGAAACGGTATTTTCAAGAATCCCAAAAATCAAAGACTCTATTGACACTGGAAAATTCTCAAAAAATTATTTTTTGACAAAGTTATATCTACGTGGTGGAAAGGGGGTGATTTTAGACGTTAAAGGTTGAAACCAAAATATCGGAAAGGGTATTTTTGAGAAGCCCAAAAATCAAAGACTCCATTTCCTCTGGAAAATTCTCAAAAAGTTAATTTTTTTATAATTTTCTTATCTGAGCGGTAGAGCGGGGTTGATTTAAGACGTTAAGGGTTGAAGCTAAAAAATCGAAAAGGGTATTTATGAAAAGCCCAAAAATCGAAGACTCCATTGACAAGGGAAAATTTTAAAAAAGATTATTTTTTGACAATGTGATATCTACGTGGCAGAGAGGGGTTGATTTTAGACGTTAAGGTTTGAAGCCAAAAAATCGGAAACGGTATTTTTAAGAAGCCCAAAAATCAAAGACTCCATTGACACTGGAAAATCCTCAAAAAATTATTTTTTGACAAAGTTATATCTCCGTGGTAGAGAAGGGTTCCTTTACACGTTAAGTGTTGAAGCCAAAACATCGGAAAGGGTATTTTTGAGAAGCCCAAAAATCAAAGACTCCATTTACACTGGAAAATGTTAAAAAAGATTATTTTTTGACAATATTATATCTACGTGGTAGAGAGGGGTTGATTTTAGAAGTCAAGGTTCGGAGCCTAAAAATCGGAGTGGGTATGTTTGAGGACCCCAAAAATCATAGATATAATTAAATATAATTAAATATTACTTAGATATGACTACGCAGATATGATATCTACGTAGTAGCAATAATCATTTTCGGAATTTTAGTACGTTACTACCCGGAGAGAAATTTCAATAGATTAATTCACCCAAGCGTGTGATTTTAGAGCAAAAATTTTTACGTGATTTAAACTCTCGGACTCTGTGATCTAAAAGCATAGAATTCAGGTCCTGGTATTACAGGGGCTTCAACCCTTAACGTCTAAAAGCAACCTATCTCTACCTTTTAGATAAGAAATTGTAAAAAAATTAACTTTTTGAGAATTTTCCAGAGAAAATAGAGTTTTTGATTTTCGGGCTTCTCAAAAATACCCTTTCCGATTTTTTGGCTTCAACCCTTAACGTCTAAAATCACCCCCTTTCTACCACGTAGATATAACTTTGTCAAAAAAAATCTTTTTGCGAATTTTCCAGTTTCAATGGAGTCTTTGATTTTTGGGCTTCTTGAAAATACCCTTTCCGATTTTCTGGCCTCAGTCCTTAACGTCTAAAAACACCCCCTTTCCACCACGTAGATATAACTTTATAACAAAATATTTTTTTCTGAATTTTCTAGTCTCAATGGAGTCTTTAATTTTTGGGCTTCTCAGAAATACACTTTCCGATTTTTTGGCATCAAACCTTAACGTCTAAAATCAACCCCTCTCTACCACGTAGATCAGGAGGACAAAAGTCCCAACAATTAATTTATACAATTTTTGACTTTAGTCTTCAGGTTTGTATTCAGATGCAATTACGGTGGTTGTTTTTGTAACAATTAGGGGCGAATAATAACTTTGCTCCTTATTTATGCTTTAAAAATATCGTGCTTATGGTTTAAAAATGTTTTTCATTTTGATTTTTTAATTTTTTTAAATACGCTTGTGCAGCACAGGGGGTTGCTTTTTAAAATAAGGGTTGATTTTACAAAAGCGATTCTTAGCTTATTGTAAAGCAAAAAGTAGCAAAAAAATCTAGCCTAGTTATTTTTTAAATACGTTTTTTAATACTTTTTTTCATTGCAGGGGGTATTTTTTTTAAATAAGGGTTGACTTTACAAGATCTAGAAGTCACCATAAATTTTTTTTAAATTAAAGTTTTAAATTATAAGGAATTGAATTCTCTTAGCAAGAAAAGAGAAATTTTTTCCTTTGTTGCCAAAAAACTGAATTCAAAAAACTTGGGACATTTTTTTGGTCAAAATTAAAAAGAAAACATTTTTTGGAATTTTTAATTTAAAGCGTATACTTTTATCTATAACACCTACTATTTTTATTTAAATTCTTTGCATGGCTTCAGAAATATAGATATTTCAAAAAAACGTGATGTCGAAATTCAACATGGTGTACCTCCCGTAATTTAAAAAATTTTCAAAATTCTTTTTTAAAATTGTTTGGAACCTAATTGTCTCTTATACAAAACTATAATTTTCCAAAGTTTACTCAAAATGGAACAACCACTTGCAGATCCTGATATTCCTGACGTATACATCTGTCAAATGCGTATTGACGAGTATCTTTTTGTGGTTAGTTTGTTTTTAAATTTTGTTCGCAATGAGTGCAAAAACCATGGGGAAAAAGGATAATAGTGTCGGAGAAACGTGTTGTGTCATTGGATGTTTCTCGGTTAAATAATCGAGAATATGACAGAATTGAGGAGAATGTAAGAATTTATGATTTTTAACAATATTTCTATTGTTCGGGTTATTTCAGCGGCCGAATATAAATTATTTTATAGCTCAGACATGTTTAGGAATTTAAAATATGCAAAGCAGTTGCTCATTAATTATTTAACACTGTTAGACTGAAACTCTAACCTGAAAATTCAATTGGCTCATATTACTTAATAACTTAATTTTTCTTTGACTAATTTTTCATTTCAAATACCAGCATTTTAATCTTATGATATTTTTACTATACAATATTTTTTAAGCGGAATAAAACAGTGTTGCATATACAAATTAAAAACTTTTAAACGCATTAATTTATTTCAAACAAAACAAAAAGTTTTTTTCTACTTTAAAAGATAACTCTTTAATAAAATACTAGAATTTTCAATAAAATAATTGAATTTTTAACATAATAGTTGAATATTCAACCAAAAAGACAAATTTCCAACGAAAAAGATAATTCTGAGAGACATATTTTGTTCACAAGAAAAATGATTTGTTCATTTTAAAAAAATGCAAGTAAAAATCATAATAAAATGTGGGAAAATGAACCAAGTTTTTAGAGAAAGGCTAATTCCTTCGGGCCAAGTAGAGCGCGCAATGTTCCAGTTTTTTGAAAATGGATATAGAAATATTATCCGGAACTTCGAAAACACCTACCATTAAAAAATAAATAAATTCAAATATTTTAGTGCATATTAAAGACAAAGTATTAGTGTTTTCAAAGAAAATTCCAATTTGCTTCGTATTAGGTGAAAATTTGCCTCTTAGAGCGCATAAACCGTTTCAAAATGTTTCTAACAGAAACAAACATTTTAGCAACAGTAAATGCATAAAGGTTTAGTCAAATGTTTCAGAAAATTCTGTTTCAATTTTGTAATTTTCAGTTCCTGTAACTAAAATTTTCGAAGGAATAAAAAATTTGTTGGTTCATTTATTTTAATATAAAATATTTAGTTTATATTCGTAATGCAATATGAAGAGTAATAAAATATGAGTGAAATTAATATGAAAACATTATTTGAATCATTGTAGAGCCGGCTGAGCCCAGGGGGGAACAGGAGGCAAAGCCCCTCCCCCCAAATTGACATGGGAAGGGCAAAGTATTGATATGTCCCCCTCTGAAATCGAATTAATAAATTCATTGGATCGTCGAAATTGGGAACCTTTCAATTATTTTTTGCTTTGTTCAATCTTTGAAGTATATCTGGAATCTTTTTTTATTTGTGAAATAATAGAAGTCATTCTGAAATCTTTTATATTTATCAAAAATATTTCAAATCATTATAAAATTTTTATAAAATTTTAAAAATATCAATGCAACCGTTGTCAAATCTTTGTGAAATATATAGAATTTTCATAAAATTTTTGAGTTATCATTGCAACCGTTTTTAAATCTTTCTGAAAACTTTAGGATATCATTGAAGTATGTGTGAACTCCTATAAAGCTATCCGAAATCTTTAGGAAATCATTGAAATCTTTGTGCAATATTTGAAATTGATCTGAAAACGTTGCAAAATATTAGAAAGTTGTGTTCAATCTTTAAAATATATCTAAAACCTTTCTGAAATAAAAGAAGTCTTTGTACCATATTAGAAGTATTTGTGAAATATTTCAATTCTATCCAAAATCGTTGCAAAATCTTTGAAATTATTGTGCAATATTTTTAAAATCTACGGAGAATCATTGTAAATTTGTCCAATTTTGAGACATCTTTATAAAATATTGGGAATATTTTATAATATATGTGAAATTATTAAAATTTTTGTGAAATTATTGAATTCTTTTTAATCTTTGTAAAATCTATAAAAAAATATTTGAAATATCTTTGAAATATTCGGTAAGAATTTTGAAATTATTGAAATTTTTGGCAATCTTTTTAATCTTTGTAAAATCTTTGGGAATTTTTTAAAAATCTTTTTAACGTGTTTGAAATATTTTCGAAATATTCAGTAATATTTTTGAAATTTTTGTGAAATCTTTTTGATCTTTGCGAAATATTTAGAATATTTTTTTAATCTTCGGTAATATTTTTGAAATTATTTAAATCTTTGTGAAATCTTTAAGAAATGATTGAAGGCTTTGTGAAGTCTTTTAAATCTATCCGAAATTTTTGAAAGCATTAGAAAACCATTGAAATCTTCCTTCAATCTTTGAAATCTATCAAAAATCTTTGTGAAATAATATAAGTCTTTTCGCAATCTATTAAATTCTTGGGAAATCGTTAAAATGTTTGTAAAAACATTGTTAAATCCTTGCGAATTTTATAAAAATCTTTGCGAAATATTTGAACGCTTTATGAAATTATTAAGAAATTGTAGTTCAATCTTTGAAATCTATCTGAAATCTTTGTGAAATAATAGAAGACTTTGTGAAATCTTTCAAATCTATCTGAATCTTTGAAATTTTTTGGAAATCACTGAAATCTTTGCAAAATATTTGAATATTTCTTAAATATTCATTGGAATTTGTGAAATTATTGAAATCTTTGAGAAATGATTGAAGTCTTTCTAAAGTCTTTTAAACATATCCGAAATCTTTCTGAAATCATTTAAATTTTTGTTCAGTATTTGAAATCTATATCTGAAATCTTTTCGAAATCATTGAAACCTTTATGATTCTTTAAAAATCTTTGCGAAATATTTGAAATACTTTTGAAGTAGTCAGTAATATTTTTTAAATTATTTGAATCTTCGAGAAACCTTGGAGAAGTGATTCAACGCAACCTTTTTCAGTGCGTTGCCGCCCATGACCACAACCATCATGGTTTGGCCGCTTCGAACGCGATATATTTCTGTTACCATTTAGGAATTTTAGGAAACTATTTGTGATTTTCAGGTACCGTTTCGGAATATTTCCTTGCAGAAATTTCGAAAGGGCTGTAGTGGGGCCCGACTAGTTTTCTCTATCTCGAATCGGACTCTAGTCCGTCTACAACCCAATTAAACAGAAGGATCCCGACGGGGCTCCTAAAGGGCACTGTCGTGCTACTCGCAGCCAGTACTTTTATGTGATTCATCATCACAAGATTGTATATCATCAGCATATCGCTTATAATTTAAAAAATTTCATTTAAACATTTTGGTTCATTTTAACACACACTACTGCTATACTCTAACGAAATGATAAAAAAGGTATTTAAAAACTAGATATTAATTGATTGCGGGTATTTCAACATTAAATATTATTGGTCCTGTTTACATTGAATACATGTACACTGCAGTCCCGCTATAGAAGCCGTTTCGGAGGTACCCTTTATATCCTTCGTACAATCTCGGGGCTCGCCAAACCATAAACAATCAGGGCCGTTAGAATCATTTATATTGGAGTTTCGACTTAAAAATTATTTTTTTTTTTGTATTTATGCCATTTTGGTTTTATAATATCTTAATAAACGTAAAAATGTTTGTGCTCGAAAATCAAACTTTATAAATTTACTGGTTTTTAAGTTTTTATGTACATATATCAGGGTGGAAATTTTAATCGACGAAAAAAATCGCCTCTCATTTCCCGTGTATTTCTCGGTTCGCAAACATTTTTCACCGTCAATAAAATATAAAAGTCAACCTCTAAGGCTAGGCACTACAGCATTTTTTAATTAAGCAAGGTTAAATGAAATGCAGATTATCTGCAAATTTTGAACTTTTATAAATTTTAGAATTTAAAGATTTAAATTCAATTCCAAAAACATAAATCCACGTTATCATTTTCAATGCTCTAAATTTATCAATAAATCCATGAAATTTAAAATTTTCAAAATTTTATTCCTTATAGCAATTTTAAGCAGGAAACATTGGAAATTGAAAAGTTAAATTTTTTCTTATCCGAATACTTCGTAAAGTAGAAGGTAAAATATTTTTATTCCAAATAGTTAAAACGACCATTTTACGACGTTTAAGAAAGACATAAAATGTAATTCTTTCTGACCCTTTACAATTTTTCATAAAGATGGAACTTGGAATTTTTTTCTTTAACCTTTCGTGGGCATGGTGAGTCTTTCATGGCACAGTGCCTTTTTCTTTTTCAAATATCTGCAAAGTGAAAAAGGAGCATGTCATGTATCCCCACCCTAAAAAATGGTATGGGTCCAGGGCTCCAACTGCCCAAAGCACGTCAGTGTCAGTTAATTTGTTCGCATCTAGCAGAAAGAAGAAATCTAGTGCGTGCCACGGAGGACCCACGGTGCAGACGACGTTAGTGTTTTGGTAAATTTAGAAAATCTCATTATTTCGTGTTTTTTAATTATTTTTGTGTATATTTATATGTACTTAATAGAAAAATTTTATTTTTAGGTCCATTCAAAAAATAAAAATCGGCTGCATGGCCTGAAAGCACACCTTGCGGGCGGTGTTAGTGTTTTGTTAAGTTTTGAAAAGCTCATTTTGTCGTGATTTTTCATTATTTTTCTGTATATTTATATGCACTAAATAAAAAAATTGTATTTTCAGATCGATTCAACCAGTAAAAATCGGGTGTGTCCCCTAAAAAACCCACCTTGCAGGCTGCGTTAGTTTTTTGTTACTGCTGCGCTCACTGCAAGCGTGCGATCTGCGATATCCACCGCACACATCTTTGCCGCGAGTGTGCATCATAGGATTAAATAATTTTTGCAATTTTTTATTTTCTATTCACATTGTTTGTGTATTTCCGGCTCATTTTCTGCTATTTAGTTTTTTAACTGGAAAAAACTCGTTTTTCTTTGTAATTTTGCTTATCTGAAGCTGGTTGAAATGTGACCATGTTCAATCACTAAAATAATTATACTTTTTCAACCCCGTCTATGAAGGACTTTTTTTTAAAGCCCTATCTAAGTACTGTACACCTTTAAGTGTCTTTATATAAAATTCATATTTCAATAAACTATGAATTTTTTAGTAATTTTCCGTTTTTTCAGAACATGTATTTGAATAATTAATTGTTTACAAAATATAAAGTTGCCCATCGCAAAATAGTTTCTTGCAATTCATTCTATAGATACAGGAGAATAACTGTGAATTTCGTGAGATTTTAATAATATAAACAACATTGAAAAAAACCTCCTTGACATGAAAGACTCGATTGCTGAGCCAGCCGTTAGCCAGTACTAGGCGAAATGAAGATTATCTGTACTGGTGACCAGTACTCGGTCAGTACTGCTCTGATAAAGCACGCAGGCCAGCTGTAATTGACATAATCTCTTTACTATACGAAGCATGGAATTCTTCACTAGAACCTGACAGGGCACCCATCAGTTTTTTCTAGATAAGATATTCTGATAGCAGTCCCAACCAGTTTTTTCTAGACTATATATTCTGATACGGGCCCCAATCAGTTTTTTCTAGACTAGATATTCCGATAGGAGCCCCATCAGAACCCAACTTGAAATAGGAAAAAATAGGAAAATCTCATCACGGATTAATGCAAATTTAGTAAATTCACTCTGAAAGTTTTGAATTTTATTTTGAGCGAACTAATTTCGTAAATTTAAATTACTCTAATATTCTAAATGTGTCGGAATTTTCCGAACATTTCTAACAGTGTATCTGACTATCTCTGATAGCGGCAACGAAGTGTTGGTATATCGCACTCGTTCTGCGATTAGCCGTGATCGCTCGTCATTGACCTGATATGGTGGAGGATCCTCGCTCGAACGGCAGAGTGAAAAGTAATATACCAACAGCACACGGTTGTGGATTCTGCCTGAAATAGAGTTGTCGGTGTGGAACTGAAAATCTAGGCGGCAGAGACGCATTATCCGTCGTAACATAAAACGGATTTCGCTGCTAAGCAGATGGAAATGCAGACGATGTGAATGCAGTAATGCTCTTCTATGCAGTATACGAGAGAAAGAGAAAGAGAGGGGAGAGAATATGGCAAAGATAGAGAGAGAGAGCGAGATGAGTGTGCACGTTTGTGTGTTTTGCCTATAGAAATGGAATTTCGCAGGCTTTCTTCTTTACTATACACATTAGGTACATAGATGGCAATACAATGTGAGGCGAAAGAGACACGCAATCGAAATGAAATTTGTCAGAAGCACCGCGGGCAAAAGCCGGTGTTCAATTTTATTTGTAAAACGAAGTCATTCATTTACATGTGCAGAAATATAGCTAGCAATGAGGCTTTTTTAGAGTGTTATCTAACACTTCAACATAAAGGTTTCTTTCCAATCAATGAAGGTGACTTTCCTTCCAAAAAATATGACTTTTCTATTGAAAAAGGTGAATTTTCGACAGAACAGTTAAAGTTTCAAGTTAAAAAATCGACTTTTTCATCAAACAGTTGACTTTTGAACCCGAAAATCTAAATTTTCAAGGAAATAGTTGATCTTCAACACCTCGATCCAAGAAAATGAATTTTCGAGAAAACAGTTAAATATCCAAACTGAAAAGTAGATTTTTTTATGAAACAGTGGATTTTTAAGCCAGAAAATTTACAATTTCAAGAAAAAGGTTCATCTTCAATTCAAAAAGATGAATTTTCACCCAAAAAGTGAAATTTTTAAGCCAAAACCCCATTTTTTAGAAGAGAGTTGGATGAAAAAAGACAAATGCTAAAAAGCAGTTTAAATTTCTAGGTAAAAAATTCATTTTTAAGCCAAAATTCGAATTTTGTAGAAAACAGTTAAGGTAAGTGTGCTGGTTATCGGAAGCTTAAGGTGAATTTCAGATTTTTAATGCTTAAAAAACTATAATTATCATTTTTAAAGCTTGAGAAATCGATTTTAGCGAATAAAGGTTACCTTTAGAAAGGTAAATTACTTATTGCTTGTAACATATTTTATTAGAAGGAATATTATAAGAACTTCAAAGTGATAAATACAAGAATGCATAGGTTATCGGCAAGTCAGAAATCTAGCTGCTTCAGTTATCGGCACTTCGATGTGTGAGTGATCGGCAATAGCATTTAGAAGAAAAAAAAAAAATTTTTGCTAATAACGAAGAACCCAACAGCTTAATTAATATAAAATACTGCGTATCTGCCGACAACCCATGCATTGACGAAGACACATGGTTTTGTTGTTGGAAAGTGGAGGGTCATTTCCGAAGTAATTTTTTACGTAGAATCCGAATCCCGCGCCAGAATTCGCCCATCAACTTAGAATTTCAAGATATTTGAGGTTATGTACCCAAAAAATTGCGTTTTGATTTAAGAGTCGCAGAGTTCAATTACCATTTTTCTTTACCAAGTTACGCCAATTCGAAATTACGAGATACGAGGGTAGTTCAATAAGTCCTTAGAATGAAGTATAAAAACAATTTTTTTTGGGTAAATTTTTTTTTTATTTTTAAACATAATCTCCTTGGAGCTCTA
>NC_046665.1:50791377-50795058 GCF_010883055.1 Belonocnema kinseyi
TATCTAGTCGGGAGTGGTGCTGACTGAAAACAGATGATTTGGAGCGATTCGCGCGCCATATGTTGGTCATTCTAAGGACTTATTGAACTACCCTCGTATGTCTCATTATGTCTTGATCATTTGCTTCAAATACTTTGAAGCAGACATCAAAAAACCCGAACACCCCCAAGTACAAATTTTCAAGAGAAAACACCCAGTAGGAAATGTCTGCCTCAAAGTATTTAAAGCAAATGCTCAAGACATAATGGGACATATCTCGTAATTTCAAATTGGCGTAACTTGGTAAAGAAAAATGGTAATTGAGCTCTGCGCCTCTCAAATTAAAGAGAAATAGCAGTACTATATGATACAACTAAAGAAAAAATCCCCAAAAATTTTTTGTCTTCTGTACATAACCTCAAAAGTAGCCCAACACGCCATTTTTTTGGGTACATAACCTCAAATATCTTAAAATCCTGACTTGATGGGCCAATTCTGACCCGGGATTAGGATTCTACGTAAAAAATTACTTCGGAAATAACCCTCCACTTTCCAACAACTGACATGACCCCATTATTTGCAGGCCTGTGTAATTGTTAATCTTTAATAAAAAAAATATGAATTTCCATGCAAGAAAAATGACTCTTTACCAAAAAACATAAATTTTCTATCCAAAAAGATGAATTTTCAAAAAAATAGTTGAACCCTCAAACGAAAGGATGAGTATTTAACAATATCATTCACTTTTAACGAAATTGCTAAACTATTGATCAAATAGCCGAATTGTCTATCTATAACTATGCATTTTCTGCCAAGAATATTAACTTTTTACCAAAATACGAATTTCGAAAAAAAAGAATTTTTCAATCAAATACATATTTGTTAATGTTTTAGCTTAAAAAATTATTTTTGAACAACAAAAGAAAAAATTAAAATTAATTTTTGTTCAAACAAAGATCCTCAAATTTTAACAAAATATTTGAAGCCACAACTAAATTAGAATAATTTTTAACAAAATGGTTCAATAATATTCACAACCAGGAACGATTTTTCAGTCAAGAAAGGAAAATAATTTCAACTAATTTGTTAAATTTTTAAGCCAAAAAGACGAATTTTCAAATCAGTATTAAAGTTAATTCTGTTTAATTAGCTTTTCTATTCACATTTATAGCAAGATTGAGGATAAATATCGCTGGTTTACCATCATTTTTCCCTCGAGCAACAAGTTCAGCTATCAAGTTAGAAAGATAAATATTTCAGCAACCCATTGACTCTTAAACTTAAAAGCGGAACTTTCAAAAAAGAAGATGTTTAATCAAAGAAGATGAATCTTTATTCAAATAACGAAATTTGCAACCTGCGAAGATGAATTTTCAACCGCATGGACGAATTAAAAAAAAAGATTCAACTTAAACAAAAAAAGTAGCATTTTAAACAAAATAATTGAATGTTAAGGGTCAAAAAGACTATTCTTTTTAAAAACGGTTGGATTCGTAACTCAAAAATTAAGTTCACAATAAAAAAGTTGATGAAATTTGTACAATTTGTACAACTTGTAGCTCCGATTAATATCCAGGTCTTTTATAACCCACCAGTGCCGATTTATGAAGTTAAAAAAATTCTTTATTCTGTTTATGTGAGGAAAATTTTGTAACAAATTAGGAGTACTATAACAGTACTGTATCTCACATGATTGTTCGAGTCTTCGAGATACATCGAATGATATGTTGACGTGCCATCTATGACTTCCTGTGATCTAGCAATACCAAATTTATAAATTAAAAATGTATATCATTCATCTTCAGGATATGAGGAAAACTTTTTAATATTGGGAATAGAACAGTAATGTGTGATATATTTGTTCGCGTGTTCGATATGCTTCAATTGCCCAATTAAAGAACCTTTCATGACCTACCATGCGCTACCAAAGTAGTTTTAAAATATTTTTAACAAAATTATTTACCTGGTTTCTAAAAGCATTTTTTTTATTTTAGGAATATAACAGTACTGCATGTATTTGATGTTAAAAAGTTGTTCATCGTAACAAAACGCATCGATTGACATTTCGAGGGGCTCTCTGACTTTCCTAAAATAATATTTAGGGCAAGACAGAAGCATATGCTTAAAAAATATTGAAAGCATTAAGTTTTTTCTTTTATTGGAGAAAAGCCTCCTTCTGTGAGGAAGCAAATTGATTTAATACCTATGAGAAAACAAAATGTTTATAAGACAGCACAAATAAGTACACCCATTGTGAATGCATGCATTACACCTCGCAGCAGTATTTTCTACTAAAATACTTTAATTCTCAATGAAAAAAGGCCATTTAATTATGTAACTCAAAACTCTTCAAGAAAATGCCCATCAAATTATTGTATGAGAAAAAATGATCTTTGCATTTTCGAGACTCCTTCAGAATAAAAACAAGAGAGAAAAGACGCCAAATTAAATTTAAGTAACTTTAAAGTTTTTCAGAGAGAATGGTAACAAAACTTTTTAAATTACTTTCTATTTATAAGTGGGGCACAATGAATAATATTAGCGTATATTTTAGAGATACACCTATAAGGTATATAGCAAGGTCTGCAACATAGGTATGCGAAAGCACTTGTATAAATTCCGCATTCGTTCAGTTTGCAGGAAACTAAAGCAAAACAAGGGGGTAAAAAATGTGATTTCACGCGTCATAACAAAGACATACTTATTCAGCTTAACATGGTTAGTCTACATATTTTTATTAAGAATTAAAAAATAAAAAAGTATAGGTAAATTAAAAAAAAAGTTTTAATATGTGAGAGGAAACTCTTCGATCTACTTACTGGTTACTGCCCAGCCCATCGCATCGTTGAGTGTAATTGTCGTGCGCCCATAAACTTCACATGTGTACATACCCATTTTTGTCTCATGACTGCTTTTATGCAACATAGTTACAGTTCTAAACGTTCTATTATCAATATTGAAAAGAAAATGAATGACACATTTTGCTTCAACATGTACACTTTATAAAAAATAAAAAAATGGAAAAGACCTATGCATGGGTGAAAAGATAAATATATCAAAATTGGTCCCGAGAAAACTATTTTCTTATTTTAAATGATATATTTTTTTGAACATCAGTATTTTAACTACAAAATTTAATCCCTAACCAAAAGAAGTTAAGTTTTAACCAAACTGTTGAATTTTTAACCAAAAATTCCATTTTCAACTAAATAGACGAAGTTTCAAGTAAAAGAGATGAATTTTCTACAAATAAGGTAATTTCGTCTCTCCAAAAATGCTAATTTTTAACAAAAAAATAGATTTTTTAACGAAAAACACCGAAATTTCAACAAAATAGTTAAATCTACTATGTAAAATTCAATTTGTGGCGTTGAGGTTCAATACCGTCCTCGCCATAGGGGGCATACAAAGGGTAAGGACAGATGGGGGGGCACAACGGCAGTTTTTAACTTATCACCGTAAGATTTTTCACACTTATACTTTGAGCTCGCGGACAGGCCGTAAGAATATTGCAGGGAAATGGAGCGGGGGGGCACATTGTTTGAAATATATCAAATCAACTGGCCTAAAATGTATGGTGCTTATGAAGATCCACAGCTTTTGACAATCGGCACAAAATTGTGCACATATATTCTTTGGGCTACCAGACAGGTTTCAAGAGTATGGGGGGCATGGGAGTGGTGGGGCAGATGGGGGGGGCAC
>NC_046665.1:50795158-50797148 GCF_010883055.1 Belonocnema kinseyi
AATTTTTCACACATATTCTTTGGACCCCCGGACAAGTCTCAATAATATTAGTCGAAACATTATAAGGGGCAAATAGGAGGGGTGAAAAAGGGAGGGGGGGTCACATCCGCAGTTTTTGACCAATCAGCATCTAACTTTTTACGCATATTGTTTGGGCTCCCGGGCAATTTTTTGAAATATATAAATAAGTAAAGTGCGGGGGGGGGACGTACTCGAGCACAATTTTTATAATTAAATACAATTACAATTTTTTGTATTTAAGTTTATATTTCTGCTTTATCTTCTCAGTTTTTTCCAAGTTGAGTTCCGACTGGAGTACGAATTAAATGATCTAAAATTCAGAAACCCCTTTTTCATTATATGTTTTTCAGTTTTTAATTCATTTTTCGCATTTATTGTTTCCCTTGAGCTTTGTAAAAATTTCACACGTGATTTCACCAACGACTTCCCATTTTTCAAACCGAAATTCCTACTGTAAATACTTTAAATTTTATGTGGAATCAATTTCAGTATTTTCATGATCAAAATTAGTATCAAGAGACAAAAACATGTAAGTAATATCGAATGCACTAAAAAATTAGACTTTTAAATGCGTAGCTAATTCAGAAGTTAAGTTATTCTAATGAAATAAAAAGGTCTTCATGCCATAGGGCACAGCTAGTATTCAATGAAAAACGACAAATATTCAACAAAAAAGTTGAATCCTGAACCAAAACGGATTAATTATTAACCAAACTGTTGATTTTTCAACACAGAAATTCATTTTCCACAAAATAGATGAATTTTTAAGTAAAATAGATGAATTTTCTATAAAGAAGATCAAGTTTCTGCACAAAAATATGAATTTTTAACGAAAAAGTTAAAAATTTTACCAAAAACACTGAATTAAGAAAAATAGTTTATTCCTTAACCAAATAAGAACGATTTTTAGTTAAACAGTTTTATTTTAAACCAAAAAAGATTAGATTTCTACCAAAAGAGATGAATTTTCAACAAGAAAAAAAAACGAATTTTTATTAAATTAATTAAATATTCAACCAAACCGAAAAATCTTTAAAAAAGCTAAAAAGTCAAGTGATTTAGAAATTCATTGGTTTTGGAACACGATAAGTTAAATAAATAAACTAATTTTTAACGAAATAATTTGATTTTGAAATGCGAGAAGTTAAATTTTCAACAAAAAAGAGGAATGTGCTAAAAAAATAAGAATTTTTATCCTTTGAACAAAAGAATTGAAAATTCAACGAATAAGTTGCCTTTTGGACAAAAAAGCTTAATTAGCACAACAGAATTAAATTTTCAACCAAACAGTTACGTTTTTATTAAAAAAAAAAAAAGATCATCACTTTCCTACTCAAAAAGAATTAAAATTCAACGAAAAATAGTTAGATTTTCTTACTGAGTTCTTATTCTGTTCACTTTTAAGCAAAAAAAACGAGAAAAATTGAAACAAGTGGAAGTCGGTCAAACCTGCCGCTCTCATACTTTTCCACCCCTACTCCTCCTATATTCCTCTACTTCCCCTTCCCATACTATAGCCTTCACTTTCCTGCCTTCCCTAAAAATATTCTCTTGTGTTTCTCCCTCTCATTGCCTAACTTTCACATTACGACTCCCATGCTCTACCCCCTTATTTCCCCATAAACCCCTACTTGTCTCCTGTCATTTCCCACCACGTTTCTACTTCCTCTAACCCCGTTTGCGGTTACGTCTTCTACTTTCCCTCCGTTAACTTCCTCCTACTCCCACCCCTCATTTCCACTACTTAAATTCCTTAATTTCCTCTACATTCCGCTACTTCCCTCCCCATACTGCAACCTTCCCTTTCCTCCCTTTCCCCCCTTCCCTAACATTTTTCTCATCTATTTCTCCCACTCATCGCCTTACTTCCACATTACCCCTCAATTACTCTATCACCATATTTCCCCGAACATCCTTTACTTGCCATCGCTTCGTCCCAATACTTAAATCCCTTCTTTTCCCCTCATTT
>NC_046665.1:50797158-50825059 GCF_010883055.1 Belonocnema kinseyi
CCCCTTGTGAGTTTTGACCTTCAAGACATCCTGAAACGGAGAAAAAGAAGAAAATAGAAGAAAGAGTGTGAATAGTATATAGTAATAGTAATTGTGTAAATAGTGAATAGTAGGGTGGATTGAAAAAACCAAATTTTATTAATTAAAAACGCTTTAGCACTGAAAATTTTTCTTATGGGTCCCATATAACGTATATAAAATTTAAAGTGAATCGATTAATATCTTGAGGTTGAGTGGAGTCGAAATAGAATTTTTTAAAATTTCATCGCAGAGTTTTGGAAAACACGTGAATGTTATTTTTGTTTTTAATCTGCATAATATGTCTAATTTTTATAATTCTGCCTGATTTTTCATTTGACTTTATATAGTAGAAATTTCATTTTTATGGAAATCTGAAAATGAAAAAAAATATATAAGCTCTAAAAATAATAAACAATTTCCTTTCGGCATAGAAAAACTTTATGTTCAAAATGTAATTTTAAAAAATGGAGATCAGATCGCTAAAAATAAAGACTTAATTTTAAAAAGTAAGCAACGTTTCATTCTTAACGAACTGATCTTCTCCATTTTTAAAGCACATTTTGAGCATGAAGTTTTTCTACGTTTTGCGATTCAAACAGTTTTTTATTCTATTTGTCGAAACCGCCCAACCTCAAGATATTAAGCGATTCATTAAAAATTCTATACACATTATAAATTACTAAAAAGGACACTTTTCAATGAGAAGGCGTTTTATATTTTAAAAAATCGTATTTTTCGATCCACCTTAATATATGCTGTGTAACAAGTACGAAAAGTTATCTATTTCGCAAGTGTTTTCAAAATTCACACGAGTGGAATAACTTTTCGCACGTGCGTTACACAATATTATACGCAAAAAGTACCCCGGGGCAAAATCCTAATACTCGGCAAGTTTTCCCTGCATGCTCTGTCACGAAAAATAGAGTTCTGCACGAGTTTGGAGAGAGCTTTTCAGTCCTCGTTTTTCCTCGAAAAATGGGAATTAGGAAATAAGTAGGCTTCCGCGAGCATCAAAGAGACTTTAGCGAGCACTTGTGACACATTGAATAATTGTTTTAAATCTCGCTACCTTCTCGCTCAATACTCTAAAGTCATCGGGCGGAAGCCTACTTATTTCCGAATTCGCAATTTTCGAGCGTTTTCGAACTATTTTTCGAGAGTTTTAGAACTCTATTTTTCGTAACAGAGCATGCAGGGAGGATTGCCGAGTATTAGGATTTTACCCCGGGACAAGAATATAATGGTATTCTGTATTTCTAAACTGTGCGCAAAGTGCCGGATTCCTCTACTGCTAGATTAGCGGGAGTATATAATTCCGGCACAGGTTTTTAGGTAGGAATATTCCGACATCGAAAAATGCGCAGAAATACCATATTCCCACTCGCTTAACTCACAGTATAGGAATTTAATACTTTGCGCACAGTTTAAAAATAAGAAATATCGCCATTTTCATGCATGTGTTGCTAAAAATAAATTTCAGTTGGAAGGTAATCAAGTGCAGTGTTTCAAGAGAGTGATACGAACCGGAAGTAAGAGAGGACATTTACTCTCGACAGATTAGGGGCGAGTTGAGGTTCGGCTTTGCACGCAAAGATACACCCTTGATTCCTTAACCTCGCCCCCCATTTGTAATGAGTTTACTTCACGACAATGCGTTGACTGCGATGCGACGCCCGACCGACTCCCCTTTCAGTAAAGTATATGCTTGTGTATATCAATTTAGTGTCCTCACACTCGTGCCATCATACACATTCAACATATATGTAACCCCGGCGTCTAAGCTGAAAAGCTGAAATTGCAGTGCACTCAAACAAATTCAGTCACACAACTACGAATGGGTGTGTTTTACCGAATGCGGCGTTCATGCCCAGAATCGCATCTCTGTTTTATTTTGCTAAAATGAAAATACGAACACGAGGTGAAGATTTTCAATTTAAAAATGAAATGAAATGAAATAAAATGAAACGTATTTTACATATAAAAATTGAGATTTTCTCTGGGTCTCGAACGTGTTTTTTTAGACTCAGCGTATGTTTGAGTGATCCACTAGATATGATGACTTTGCGAAGCTCTTCGACTGGTCTGATTGTTAAGAGACATCGATCAGCGGCCTATGTCGTAGCAATGTTTTGGGCAAACATGTTGTTTAAATAAGTAACAAGGGAAGTATAACGATTGTGTTAGGATTACCCCGAAAGAGATTTGGCTTAATAGTATAATGATAATAATTATTATAATTCCGAATAAGCTGTAAAGACTTTTAAGCAACCGGCAGGGATCGCAACTAAAAAGGAGCTTAACAAGGGGAAAATTTGTATGTTTTTCAGGAATAAGAAGGAAGATTACAAATTAATTTTTGTATGTAGAGAAGAAGAAACTACATTTCTATAAAATGTTTTTAATGATTTCTGCCAGTCAAGAATATATTTATTAGAATAACCACTGACAAAACGAGGACTTCCAGGCCCCTAAATGTAATGTCAAGTACTTCAATCCAGCACTGTGCGAGAATAATAATAGCACATGCACACTTCGAACATATATATTTTGCGAAACGACGCAATATACGCGCATGTGCACTTTAGTTACTTAACACATCGGCTAAATAAAAATATTCTTAAAAATAAAAACATTAAATAAATATATACACAAAATAAGCTGAAATCCACTATACGGGATCGGAAATAGCTGTTCATAAGTTGGATATAATTAGACAGTTTAAAAATTACATAAAAAATAATTAAATCGTGATACTTTTATGGGTAGAATGAAATATTTCTTTTCAAAGTTTGCTACAATAATTGCGTTAAACACACATAAATCTGAAAGAAAATTCCTTAATGCCGTTAAATTCAAATAAAAAATATTACAATTTTTTTTTAAGTTCAAGTTTAGCCAACTTTGCGCTTTTTCAAAAAATATAAGTTTGTCATGGACAAACAAAAGAAAGCTTAGCCGAGTTTTTTATTGAAAATTCAACAATTTGGTGAAAACTTCATGTATTTTGTAGAGAATTCATTTTTTTCGGTAGTACAATTATTTATTTGTTTGAAAATTTAACTAGTTAGTAATTTTTTTAATTTATCCTTTTAGCTTGAAAATTCAACTATGTGGTTTAAAAATCATGTATTTTGTTAAAAAATTAATCTCGTAAGTTGAAAATTCATCTTTTTGGTGAAAAATTTTAAAACTTAGTGAAAATATCATCTTCCTCGTTGAAAATTCGACTTTTTTTGTTAAAGATGTAACTATTTTCTCAAAACTTCGTATTTTTCGGTTGAATGCCACTGGTTGAAAATTCTTCTCTGTTTTGTAACTTTATAATCGTTAATTTCAAAATATTTAATTTTGATAGATTATACAAAAACATGTTTTCCCTTTAAAGTTGTATTCACGTCCTAAATAGTTATTTTGAAATTAGTCAAATTTAGAAAAGTTAAATTAATTTGACAATAAATAATTTTTGAAGTTAAAAAAAAAAAATTTACTACTCATGGTGACATATTCTAGAATTGAATAGAATAATCTTATAGATGTAAAACGAATAATTGTATTTTCAAATTTAGCCTGCTCAGAAAACACTGGTGATACCAAGCGTTGGAGGTAATCGTTCAAGCAGGGTAATTTTCATCTAATAACTCCGAATTGAGCTAAATTTTCCATGGTTACAGACCACTAACGTGCTGCCTCGAGCAGAATGCGCCAGAGGTAGCTGCGAGTCACGGCGTTTTCTACCATCAGTTTTTTCTGTGTATTTGGAGAGAAAAGGGGAGAAGGGGAAAGACTGTGCACCCTGTACATTTAATAGAATAAAATTTTTATAAATATTAATATCTCCCCTGGTATTTCGACTGATAAATAAAAATGTTCGCCACCATACTAACATGATATAAAATTCTCTCTGCATGATGAAGCACTGAAGTGCAGTTTTAGTCAAAAGCACGGCTTTGGTTACCAATCCGTTTGCAGGGAGTCATGTTAATGTATCTACACTCTATAGTGCATAAACGCACCCTCGCAAATGCGTAGGTAAGTATAACGTGGCGCGTGAACATTTCCCATCAACCGCAATCACCCATGCGGTAGAATAGATTCAAATCCGTATTGGTACCTTTGGTGCCCGAATCCCACACAGGAGCTAACTTTGCCGACAATTTAAACCTCCACTATTGCGACTCATCTCTATACTATATAGTACGTATCCTCTTTCACCAATGCAGATTCGTATAGTACACAGTACTCGACCGTCCCAGACTCTGAATAGTAAATGTCTTTGGGCGTTCTTGCGAACGCAATTCTACGTATAGAATAGAGAAAGAGAGAGAAGGAAAATTCATATGAGATAATCGGGTGAATGAGAGCGAGAGAGAAACTTAGCAAGAAAGGGCGATACGAATATGAATTCATTGCCGGTTAAGCTTCGAGAACTTGTTTTCCCACCGAGTGCGACAAGAACCCGATGTTCCATAAATTAGAACTTGCTTCAAGGGAAGACTCTTAAGGGAAACTGGTCACGCACCGAAAGATTCAATTTTCAATGTGTATAGAATTTATAAAAGCTACGAGTTTTCGAGAAACAACTTCGCAAATTCTTCTTATTGAGTTTATTATTTGAAGGAGCACTTTGATTTTCGAGATTGTTTATGATGTTAAAAAGAATAGAATTATGAATTAGCAGTTTCAATCAGTCACTTTTCAACATAATCAGGGTGGCTAAAAATTTTCCTGGTCATTTACTTGTTTCGTCACAATTTTTCACGGTCATTTGAATTCGAAAATTCGAAGACTTAAACTCTTAACAAGCTCTCAAAACATTTGTTTCATTTGAAGTAATCAAAACTGAACTACAAATTAATACATTTAAAGTGGAACTTTTTGAATTTTGAACTTTCAAAACGAAAGCTCAGATTTTTGTATTCAAACGTTAAATAATTTAAAAGTATAAAATGGATAATTTTAACATTTTCAAATTGTCCAATTTATGGTTAAATACCATTAAACAACAAATTAAAATCTTTTTTATTCTTATGAATTAAACAGTTCAAATATAGCTTAAGAAATATAACTCTGCCTCTTCCAATTAAAAAAACTTGGAACGTAAATTTCCTGCCTTTTCAATCGCTAAAAATCTTAAAACAAAAACAAAATTTCCTGTGCTAATTTGTAAAAATCAAAAATTGGTATGTTCTTCCTTTCAACTTAATGTAAATGTTAAAAATAAAAAAATTCTTTTTCAATTCAGAACGAAATAGGGTTGTTTCCAAAGTCAAATATCATTTTTCCAATAAATGGATCTTATAGTGTATAAAATTCTAATGATAAAAACGCCCATAAAATATTTTTTACGTATTGTTTACTATTTTTAACTTAATGTTGAAATATGAATTTTCCATCACGATATCGATTGGAGGGCCCCTTTGAAGTCAAAGGGGTCGTATTTTCCGCCAATCAAAGCTCACGTGTCAGTGATTCTCAAATGATGGAAATTGAAGTCGCAAAATATTGTTTAAAAAATATTATAAACACGGAAAATACATTTAAAACCAAAACTTTCGTTTAAAGAATTCATTTAAAAAGTACTTAAATTTAGTCATATTTACTGAACAGTTCGTAAATATGTACGATTTTAAAATGTGTTAATAATTGCACTTACTGTTTTCCTTCAACATACTAATGATGCTTAAACCGCCTAACCTCTTTATCATGAGTTTCGCATCGTCACATTGATAGATAATTATGAGAACCTCTGAGTCACGTGATATCAATTTGAAAAAGTGTTTTACTGCCTTCGGGTTTTAATAATTTTTTCTGCTGAACGACACAAAAGAAAAAAATTATAACGCACCTTCGATTCAGATTAAAATTACGTATTAAAAAATTATTTGATCTAAAATCGCGAAACAACCCTATTGAAACACAAAATTTCTTTTCTTCTAACTATATACAAATGTTGAAAAAAATTATCCTTCCTCTAATTCATAAATTATTGAAAACAAAAATTTTTCTCTTTTCGAACTTAATAAAAATCTTGAAACTATAAATTGAACCTCTATAAACTTAAAAAAATGAAAAATTAGTATTTCCTGGTTTAAAACTTGTTAGAAACATTGTAAATACATAATGTAGTGGCCTTTAAATCAATAAAAATGTAAAAAATAAATAGTTTCTCTTCCAATTCCGAAAAAATATACATAATACAATTTCTTCCCTTTCTTTTAAACGATAAATTTGTCTTCATACACAAATCCTTTTAAGTTGAATTATTCTAATTTTTCATCATTACGAAATTATAATTGTTGACTTATATGAATTTCAAATAAAACCATTAAAATAGTACTATTTAAAGTTTAAATTAAGCATTCTAATATTTTAATGATTCAAGGCTTTCTATATCAGACAATTCAGTATAAAATTATTTAATTTCTAATATTTATTTATAATACTAATTTGAAATGAACAGACAAATATTTTTCAACATTTTAAATTGTTTTTCTTTTCAATTGAAAAGTTCGAAATGAATGGGTATAATAATAAAAATAAATTTCAAATCTTAATATTAAAACCTGCGAATTGTTTAAATTTGAGCAGGTTATGAATCATCTTATAAAAGTAGTTATTGGTCAATGTTTAACACTCGAACTACGGTTCAGTTTGAAAATCATAATTTAATTTGTATGTAAATTTGATCAACTTAAAACTTTTCTTACTCAACATTTTCAGATTTAGAAGCTTTTCGTTTTTAGTTATTCAAGTCTTCAAAGCTGCATTTTACAATTCTTTAGGATGAGAATCTACACTTAAAAATAAAGACCTAAAATATGAAATTTGTAAAGTAAAAGATTTTTAAATTTGATATTGTTAACTGAAGCATTAATAATTCAACAAGATAACAATTAAACTTAATATTCAAAAGAACTTTCAATTGATTTTATTTTAAATTGTATTATGTCATTTGATATAAAATGTGTGATATTATAAATTAGGACAATACAGGTTAAATTCAAACGAAGATAGAGTTAAGTTTTTATTTGTCTGACGTACAACTTGAAAACTGAATTTTTTCAAAACTCTTGTTCATAATTTAAAAAGAAATAAAAGCTACTTAACTACTTATGATTTTAATATGTCAAAACTGTAATTTTCGTAACGGGCCGCAAACACAAGAATTTTGAAATTTATGGGAATTTTAGAAAAATATTTCTTAAATTATAAACAACATTAATATTACTAATATTATAAACTTTTCAATAATCATGTTAATTTATATCAATAGAGAGAACAAATAAGAAACACTTGCTATAGTGTTATCAAGCTGGAATCATTATTTTATACTCTAAATTTTTTAAAGAAATAGTTTAATTTATAAATGAAATCCCTTCTATAGTGTTATTGTTTTCAAACCACACAAAAAAAACAGAAGATAAACTTTACATCGATTTCCGACGAAACATTTGCTGCAAAAAAATAAACTTTACAGGATAAACTTTAACGAAATATTGGTTAAACTTTCTTTTGTTTTTCCATGACAACACATGTGTTTTGAAAAACGCGAAGTTGTCTGAGTAAAACCTAATCCCTTTAAAAAATTTCCTGCAACAAATTTTATTATTACTTTATTCTGTGCACAGAACACAATGTGTTAGTAAGTTATAATTGGCATCGAATTTCATCAAAATAAAGCAAAGAAAGAGATCATGACGTAGAAATAATATAAATTTGATAACAAACGCGTAACAATTCTCCATATTTTTAGATATTTTACAAAATAATCTCCACTATTTCGACATTATCACACATTTTTTAACGTTTCTGTTCAATCATTAACGATTTGCCCTGCTCAAATTCCCTGTTTGACAAGTGTTAATGAATTCAAATTGCAGCATTAAGTCAAATCATTTTCAGACTTAGAAACTCGTTAAATTATTATTTGTCAATCCAAATATTTCCCGAAAATTATGCTTTGGATTTTCTTAAACATAACAAATCGGGCAATATTAGGACGTCAAGAATAATAACATTATTTATTTTGTTTTAATAAAAATCCTAACATTTATTTCAGAGTATTTATATAAGAGTATGATCAGACCATGACATTTTTCCAGTTTTAACTAGTTTTAATACAAAATTCTAACATAAATAATCACAGAAATCAGTGTTCTTTGTGTGAAAGTATAAAAATCACATTTCCCGAGGAAGTTCATATCAGTGAATGACACTCATTTTGTTTTAAATAGCAGGGACATTGATTTCTCTGCTTCATGCAGAATCACCCAGTTTTAAGTAATTTATATTTTAGCTTTAGTTGAACCTTATAAACGGTTTAAAAAATTGTATTCCCGGTGAAAATAAGCTGTCCAATAGAATGATTCAAAAATGCGCGGCAAAATGTTTTGCATGCTATGGGGTAACGACCCCCCTCCCACTCTTCATCGATACCGGCACATAACATCAATTATTAACAAAACATAACAAAAATTTGACATGGATATTCTGGTTTCTTAAATATTTGAAAATTTTGTTTCTATAAATTGTAAAACCATTCTTGTTAAACTTCAGATAATCGCGATTAATAAATTACAGAAGCTACCTTAGTAATGGAGCAATTCAGGTTACCCTATCAAAAAACATTTTTTATAAAATATCAATGTCCCAAATCTTCATAATGTAAATGTTCCAAATTCTTTGTCAAAGTGGGACATGTTTTCCCCTACAATCGTCGCCGCTGTCTCAATTCTGTATTAAATTCTATTCAAATTTAACTTGTGATTTCTTATTTGCTTCAAATCAGGCCAATGAAATTCAATAAAAGATCATCTAGTTCCGATACAATGACACCAATCAGAATTGAAGTACCCGGTGTCTCAACTCTCCCTTGAGGATCTCTATTGGTTCAATGATGCATTCATATCCAATCGCTTTTAATAATTTAAAGAAAAGATTCTTTTAGACAGTTACATTTTTTCCTTGATTCGGAATTTTTTTTGCAAACTTATCTAGACTAGAAAGGAATTTAAAAAATAAGGAATGAAAACGTTTTTCTACTGTTGTGTCCTTCTCGAAGACACTGTTCTTCGCAAGCGAAGCTAAACGAGTATTTCTAGCAGTAGAAGAAGTATTGTATGGTCAGGCTACAGCTGCGAGGACTGTAATGTTACGGTTTAGCAGGTAGAGAACTACATACATTTAGACCAGACAAAGCGCCGATTTTCCGGACATGTTGCATTTACGATTTTAAAACTCGAATATAACATTAAACTTGAGAACTAGTAATTTTCTTTGAAAAAAAACTCAAATTTATTCTTCGAAACTTTATAACTTTTTGACTCAATAAACGTATTTATCGTTTTCTGTCTGATTACTATATTACAATTTATCGTCTTTTTTCGAAATCCACCAGAAATGGCAATGAAGGTTCAAAATTAATTTCTCTATCGTCAGTTGTGATGATAATATTAAAGGTTGATTTTCAGCAATAGCCTACTCTTAGAGTTTAAGCCAATTTTTTCAATTATTTATTTCATGAGAAACATCTTATGAGTTTTGTGTGGTTCATTTTTCGTGTTTTTTTAGTTTTCGGGGTAAGGAGGATTTTTTTCATAATATCGAATATTTTAATTATGTTCACAAAAAACGACAGATACCACACATTTTGACATAAAAGGTTACAAGTCTAAAAAACTTTTATGAAAAATACCTCTTGCTCTTATCCAATATCTGTCATGATTGATGCAAAAAATTCCAAAATTATATTTTGAAGGAAGACAAAATCATTCGGCATCAAAAATGACTTAGCCCGCATAAGGCTGATCGAATACCTTCCTGATATATACGTAAAAAAGACCATTTTTGAGACAGTGAACAATTTTTTTACTAAAAGTATAATTTTGAAATGGATTAAGTCCATTTCAAATCAGGCAGGAAGAGAAGTAACTTCATTTATAATTGTAACAGTTGAAGAAAAATGATTGTTTCAATAGGGTGGTCCAAATTTATACCTGTAAAAATTTGACTTTCGATCTTTGGTAATAACCCCCCCACCCCGCCCTTCCCATTTTGTTTGTTTTATTGAAAAAGAAATTCCGTATTTTTTTGTTCAACGTTAACCCGTGCCCCCGTACTTTTGAAATTAACATGGGGTTTGAAATGGAAAAGGCTCGATTTTTAAAAAAGTTGAAAAAAGAAGTACTTGTTATAAACTTTTTGTGAATTGAAGAATTGTCACAGAAGTATTTAAAAAATAGTTTTCACCTAATAGATTTTTATCTTGACATACCCAAATCACTTAAATTGTGCCCGAAAAATGTCCCAAAATCTAAAAAATAGCAGTTTTCTATCAAATTCATGCTCAAGACGGTATTTTTTTAATGTTTTCAACATGATTTATTTTTAATCGGTAATTTACGATTTTTAATGTATATTTTTAATAAATTTAAATTGTTTAAACAGTTATTACTTATTAGCACCATTTGTTTCCTCCTGTAAATCGTAAAACGTGAAAAATTATTTTCTGCAATTTATGACACATTAAGCGGATGTTTAGAGTATTAATTTTTCTAAAGGATATTCAGCATTTTTTTAACAATTTTAATTTGTATAAACAATTGTTATTTGTATAGACAATGTTTTCTCTGTAAATCGTTGGACGTTATTCTTTTCTGCGATTAATGGCACAATTAAAGAATGCTACAAGTGAAATCTTTTGCTCAAGATATTTTGCAATTATTAACGAATACGGTCTGAAAAAATAACTATTCATAACAGACTGAAAAAATTCTTTATATTAATAATTATTATTTATTATTATTTGTTTAAATAATTTTAAAACATCTGAAGCAAAAAATTGTATTCTTCAAATGTGTTAATTGTGTTATTAATTGCTGAAAAGAACAAATTTTCAAGATTTACGGAGAAAAAATGCTTAAACAAAAAAAACTAAATTATTTTTAAAAATTGCTAAATATTCTGTAGAAAAAATATTACTCTTAAATTCTTTCAATTGTGTCATTCATTTTTTAAAGTAATAATTTGTCACGCTTTACAAGGTGAAAAAATTGTTTAAACAAACCAAATTGTTTAAGCAATTACCATACATCCTTCAAAAATATATGGCTTTCAACATCTTTTAACTGTTTGATTATTTCCAGAAAATAATAACTTTTTACGACTTTAGGGAGAAAAATTTTTTAAACAACTTACAATCGTTTGAAAAATTACCGAATAAGTTAAACAAGAACTACTCTTGACATTCATCAACTTGGTACGATTTATTCCGAAGGATAATAAATTTTCACTATTTACAGAGGGGAAAAATTGTTTAAACAAATAATAATTGTTTAAAAAATTTAAGGTTAATAAAAATATAGTTTAAAACTCGTAAATTATCGATTAAAAATGAATCATCTCAAAAAAAAATTAATTAACGTCTTTAGCATGAATTTGATAAAAAACTGCTATTTTGCAGTTTTTGGGGCATTTTCCGGGCACAACTTAAGGGGTTTGGGTGTGTCAAAATTAAAAGCTATTAGGTGGAAGCTATTCCTCAAATAATCCTTAAGAGGTGACAATAGTTTAATTCACAAACAATTTATAGAAAGTACTTCTTTTCAATTTTTTTGAAAATCGAGCGGAATTTCTTTTTACGGAAAACAAACAAAATGGGGGGGGGGGGGTTATCTCCGAAAGTCGAAAGTTGAATTTTTGGACCACTCATTGTTTCAAATACACCGTCAAAATAAATGATAATCTCCACGTGTCAGCGCGCTACTACGCGCGAATATTTCGCGCAAAGCAGAATGATTTCGAGCTTTCAGTAGGAACCTAACCACTGATAAAAGCGTTTATACTCATGGCTTTTTGATCGCTCATATAAGAACAACATATCTTTGGAGAAAATTGTTATTGTTAAATTGTTTAAACCCCTATGTTTCACGGTGTGAGTTTTGTGCCACAAACAAGAAGATAAATTTGTTAAGCATCGAGAAATTGTGTGCGTGAATTTTTATTCAGAATAATGTTCTCATTTTCACGCTGAAAACTATTTTCAGCGTAGCGTCTGTCTCTTTCGCCTGTCTCTATTTTTGAAAAGCCTGTTCCTCCAATGTAAGCAGCGAATTCGATAGGACAAATGTTATAAGCAGAAGCCGATATTTCTGAAAAAATTCTTTTATGCAATCGAGCGCCGAAAAACGAGTCTAATGAGACATCAATAACTGAAAATTGCCAGCAGGAAGCCGCACTCGTAGATCCTTTATCTACTGACGCAATGTACTGCAAAGCCTTCTCCGCTGCTGCCAATCTAGCTTCTGATCAGGTTTTTTCTTTTGCTTTGTTAGTTAACAATAGAATTTTATATTTGGACAGTTATTCAATTATATGAACAATTTTGTATTTGTTTGATGTAGAAAGCGTATAAATGTATCAGTGAGAGTGAATGTTGATTGAAGGTTTATACTCATCTCTTTTGACAGCATACTGATTTTTGTTATTTTATACCTATTTAATCTTTTATTGACCATCGTTTTAAATATTTATAAGTCGTATAAAAAAATTGCCATTTAAATTTATGTATCTCTTTGAAATAATTGCATTGACCTCTGACTGTTTCCGGTTGCACGGAATTTCATATTCATATCACTAGTAAACAATCATTTGCTTTCTGTTCGTAACTTATTTCAGTAAATGAAAACATTTTATTTTTGGGTTACAATCACATTAATTTCAAATATTTATTTGATGTAGAACCTTAAATTAAAACATTTAATCGCTTTCATTACGTATTATATTTAAATCAAATAACAATATCCATGTTTATTACACATTATTAATTAATATTATATATATATATATATTATTATTAATTGTATATATATAATTACATTACTTATTAATTAATACCTAGCAATATTAATATTAACAAATATAGGGTCATCAATAAAACATATAAGGTATTTTTTATGTAATATCCCCCCCCCCCCCCCCCCCCCAGCATCTTATGTATTGATATCGTGAGATTTTCTAAACATAGGAAACGAACATGCACATAAAATAAGAAAGCCATGCATTTATTAAATAAACGTGATTTATTTAATATTAACTTTATTTTCTAAGAAAAATATCAACTTTTGGTTAAAGATTCAAATTTATTGGTTCAAAATTAAATCCTTTTTTTTTAATTCAATAATTTTGATAAAATTTATCCTTTTTGGTTCAAAAACTGAACGGTAATATTGAAAATTCGTCTTTTTGACTTCTAAATTCGACAATTTGGTTGACATTTTTATTCGTTCGTTACCAAAAATTCTTTTTGGTAGAAAGTTCAACTACTTTCTTGAGAAATAATTTTTTACTTAAAGATTCATCGTTTTAGTTGAAAAAATCTCCCCGCTACGCGGGCACATTCTCATCGCACGATATGCGCGCGGCTCGCTTCGCTCGCAAGTCTGAGCGCGCCTAGGGCGCGCGACTGATGGTTCTCGTGGTTCACGCTCGATGTTGTATTTATCTCGCGCTTCGCACTCGATTATGTATTTACCTCACGCTACACACTCGGTGTTTATATTTTCGCACATTCTTGCGCAAACATTTTAAAATTAAGACCCAAAACATCCACCACTGTAATTTTGTGATTGTGAATTCTCTATCGTTAAAAAAGCTTATCTCGAGAGTTTGAGCGCACCTACGGCACGCGACTGAGGGAAATCACACTACGCGCTTAGTCTTTGCATTTCTTCAGCATTAGTGCACAGACCTTTTAAAATCAAAGGTGAACGGACCGACAACAGTAATTTTGTGATTTTGAACTCTCTTTTGTTAAAGCTCTTTTGGCTTTAACGAAGGCATTCTCATCACGTATCTCGTGCTTCGCACTGGATTTTGTCCAACCTGTCAGCTTTTCTACATTATACACAACACTTTTATATCAATTATAATACGTTTTTTATGTAACTCTGCCAGGGATTACTTATTAAAAAATTGCAAAATAAAAAACAAATTGTATTTATCATGATTATTTTTGTATTTGTTTCTTGTTTTTCTTTAAATTTTATTCTAACCTGCTCGAAACATGTATCCTTTTCAATAAATGTACACCATTACAATTCATAATATGCATAAAATTGAATCATACTAATTCTTATTTCCTTGTTTTTATAATATTCTATTTTTAATGTTGTTTCTTATGATTAAAACTACTGCGCATCTGCATAGGGTCTAATACAGGAACCTATATAGGGTCCTATATAGGAGCCTATGTCCTCTTTCGTCTTTTATGTGCTTTTTCCAAAAAGTTAATTCTTTAATTTTTAATGCTATGTTTTACGATTAAAAGAAAATCTACTCGTCCTATCGAAAAATAATTAATAATAAATTTATAGATCTTTTTAGGCGAACAATTATTCTCTGGTAATTTAAGTTCATACCTTGTGTCGTTTTTTCAAATAAATTTAATATTTTTATTTAGAATGTTATTTTTTACGACTAAAGAAAAACTAACTGTCCTACCAAAAATTATAGCTCTTTTTTGGATGAACAAGTTTTGTCCTATTTTTTCTCGTAGCTTATATCGAAAAGTTATTCATTCTTAATTTGTATTTCTTTCCAGGGCGCGCATTTTGAGCCTTTTCAATTTTTTCGTATCTTGCATAGTTTGACCAAAAAGTGGATTTTTGGATTTTTCATTACTTTTGGTTCGATCAAATTTGGAGTGTTCAAATTCTCGACCAAATTTAAAAAGTTGTTATCATATTCCTGTAGGGCTTTCCAAAAGCAATGTTTTTCTTCTCTAGACTTTTTTTCAAATCATGCGTTATTTGGCATAAAATGTTCATTTTCGTGTTTTTTGGAATTTTGTAAATTCTATCACTCTTATAATTTTTGATTTTTTAAAAAAAGTCATTAGGATAAATTGTTCAACTTTTTCAATACTAGGAATAACCGTACAGAGAATTTTTGAATTAAAAAAGTTGTCTCAAAAATATTCAAAATGTGCCCACTTTTTGAATTTTCATCCAAAATGGGTGGTTAACGATCTTGACCTTTAGTTTAGGACACTAAACGAGTGTACTAAAGGGCAATCTAATAGATTAATTTTTCCAAAAGTTATCGTGTTCCAAGACAGACATACAGACATGCAGACAGGCAGGCATACAGACATACAGACATACAGATAGACATATTAGTAAAAACCTGTTTTTCGGATTCAGGGGGCCTCAAAACGTGGACATTTGACAAAAACTGGGGGGGGGGGTCAAATTTTAAACAAATCTAATACCTTCTCTGATGAGAATGTAAAAATATACCGCTTTTAATGAAAATTTAATACTTTTGTTGATGATCCATTTAAAAATGTTTTTTTTTAACTAAAGATTTAACCACTTAATTTTTAGTTAAAAATTTATCTTTTTTACAATAAAATTCAACTATATGATTAAAAATGTATGTATTTTAATTAAAATCTACCTTCTCTGGCCAACAACTATAATCATTTTGGTTGACATTATAAAAACTTGGATCAAAATTTATGTATTTTGTTCAAAATCCATATTTCTTGCCTGAAACTCCGTTTTTGTTGCTACAAATCCAACTGTTTATTTCTGAATTAATCTGTTTTATTTGTGGATTTTAAATTAAACTTTTTTGGTTCATATGTCAACTATTACATTTATTGTTGAAAATTCGATTCTTGGCTAAAAACTCAAAACTGATATTTTGTAGTTTAAAAATGCAAATATTTGGTTAATAATTTAGACAATTTGTATAAAATTCACCTTATTTGCTTAAAATTAGTCTCTTTAGTGGAAAATTAAACTATTTATATTGAAAGATTCATGTATTCTGTTAAAACTTTGCCTTTTCTAGTGTAAAATGGAATTTTTTATTCAGAATTCAACTATTTTGTAGAAATCTCGCCTTTTGGCTTGAAAATTCAACATTCTAGATGATTTTTTTGCTTCATTCACTTTTTTCTGGGTTGAAGATTGAACTCTTATTGGAGATTTCTCTTCTTGATTTGAAAATTCATCTGTTTTGGACGAAATTTGATCTTTTTTTGTCTAAAGATTCATAGAAAACAGATTGTATCACCCCTCCCACCTGCAATTGTGTTAAGTTATTTTTGGATTACCCTGATACAAATTCACGAAAAAAAGTAATCGACAAAAAATACGTTTTATAAGGGTACACGAGGTTCAAAATTTTTAAAAAAATTAAGTAATTTATACGCGGCCCCTAACAAAAAATTAACTTCACAGGATAAAATTTACACAAATATCGGTTAAACTTTCTTTTGTTTTTCGATGACTTTTACATGTTTTTTTAAAGACGCGAAGTTGGCTGAACAAAACTTTATCGCTCTAAAAAATTTCCTGCAACAAATTTTATTCTTAGTTTTTTCTGTGAAACGATTGTTTCAAAACTCTTAAGAAATAATTTTTTTGAACTTTTGATCAATTATTATCCATAAATTGAATACTAGTTCTCAAACCAAAAATACATTTTCGACTATCTACATTCAAGAAATATCGTTCCTCTCTAGCAAGCAACCTTTCAATTCTTTATCACAAACGTTCGTACACTCGTCATGCATAGGAAGACGATCGATATACCACTGATCGAATAGAGAATATCTTCCTATAAGAAAAAGAGAGGGATGGAAAGAAAAATAGAAGAAGAAAAAAAAAAGAAAGATAATCCCTGAAGGAAGAGAGAAAAGAATCAATGTACACACACTCTTCTCAGAAAATGCAACCACGCGCTCTCCTAATAAGACTGTCTTCTCCTTCCAGACCACCAATAAGACGGCTGTCCTGTGAAACGTCTTTCTAAAAGAAATCAAAAGAATACAAGGGAAAAAGTCTCCTTGAATTCCGCATTCCTGATAATACTTTTTGTTTCTTAGTTGATATAATTCAAAGTAATATATTTCAATTCAAAACGTACGTAACTGAGAAAAAAATCATGGGTACTTTAACACTATTTGATCAACATTTGACAAAAAAGAAAAGTAAATCGATAGGTCCAGGTAAATTTTCTATTCCTCTAAAATAGACCGCTAAGGCAAATAATTTGATTTTTCATCATAAAACAATCCAAAATAAGAGTTTAATCCAAGTTTCTATATGTTTTAAAATTCAAAGACGAATTGCGAGTTGGAAAGTTGAAAATTGCATCTTTTGGAGTGGAAAACGTGGAAATTTCAAACCATGAAAATAGTGTTAAGGTTATTTGTTGTGTCCTTTGAATGAGACTTTTTTCAACATTTAATAAATATGAACATGTGCGTGTTTGAAAATTTTGGAAACTCTTTTTCATACATCTTATTGTACTTTTTCATTTAATAACCACGCTTTTGATTTTATTTTTTTAATGCTGGTACACCAACACCAATTCATATTTTCTACATAAATAATGTCTAAAAAACATGAACAGTTGAGAGTAAAAAAATTGATTACTGATCCCAGGCGGAAATATTATGTATAGTTTATACATAGTGTGAAGTATTATATATAATATTCATTTATTTTATGCATTTTTTGTATAAAACAAATAAATATTATAGATAAAACTTCACACTATATATAAACAATATATAATTTTTCCACCTGGGATAGACTAACAAGCGACTTTCCGAATAAGCCTTCAGGTGATACAGCTTTTTAAAGACAAAGGTTTCAGAACATAGAGTTCTAATTCTAACGTAAAAAAATGTCTAGAAAGCTGGACAGATTGGTTTGACACTTTGAAGCATAATTTTTTAATTTTAACTCGAGGGTTATTAAATTTATTATTGTTTCAACAACTGTACTTTGAAATAAAAAAGGAGATAGAAATTAAACTATACAACTTGATATCTCAGTAATTGAATAATTTATTTAATTATAAATCTTTACATTTTAGATTTCTGAACATATGTGCTGAATGCCGAAGTTTTAATTTTTCCCTTTCATAAATTTTATTCACGCGATTAAAATTAAAATTAAAAATTTGTTAATATCACAATTCTTGGTAATTAAGATATTTTCGATTTCAAATGAAGTGTGTTTTCGTTTAATTTAAAATGTACCGTAGTAGAAATTTGTTCACTATTAACAAGTCCCATTTAAAATACTTTTCATATAACATTTTAAAATTCTAGTTTTCCAGAATCATTGACTTTAAAATATTAAATTTAATTATTCGGCACAAAAAGTCAGCTTTTAATCCCTTCAAATTAAAAATTACTTCAATTTAAATGTTTTCAAATTTTAATTATTTAATTTTGAACGCTTTTAATTACAAATAGTAAATAGAAATGATACATCTGCAACCGCTTTCTTATAAAATTATCTAAAATTAATAATTGTAGTCTAAAATTTTCTATTTTTAAGGATTTTTTACAAAGTAGTTGCATCCTTAACCAAATAGATTAATTTTCTACCTGAATAGACGCATTTCCCACAAAACAGTTAAGTTTTCAAGCTAAGAATTCAAATGTTTTAGAAAAAATTTAATTTTTAAACCGAAAAAGAAGATTTTTTAACCCGAAAATATATGAATTTTTAAACAAACCTCAAAGAAAATGATAATTTTCTATAAACGAGAATAGTTTTCTACCTAAATGGACGAATTTTCAATCCATTATATATATTTTTATATAAAAATATACTATTAAAAAAATCAACTTCCAAAAAACTAGTTAAATTTTTTAATAAATAGTTAAATTTTATTCATAAAGATTAATTTTCAATCAAGAAACATGAATTTTCTACAAAGGAGGTGAATTTTCAACCCGAAGATGTATTTATTTTGAACTAAAAGTTAGTTCGTGGCCAAAAAGTTTAATGTTGAACTAAAATGATGATATTTCACGAACTAAATGCATTTTTATAACGTAGTTAAAATGTCAACCAAGTAGTTGAATTTTCAACCAAAAAAGGTAGATTTTCGATCGAAAATGTAATAGTTACATTTTAAGTGAAGAAAATTAATCCCAAGCTACAAAAAGAAACTAATTTTTATAAAAACAGTTAAATCTTCAGTAAAAGACAAAAAATATTTGTTTGAATTATTATGTTTATTTTATTGATAGATTTATATATTATTACATGGTTATATATTATTATATTATTAGAAAAAAAATTTTTCAGTAAAAACAACCTTGAAACTAAAAGAAAATTAACTTTGAATAATAAATAGTTAAATTTTCTTGCTTGTGGTTTTATAAATTCAGTTAATGTTTTAACGAAAAACAAGAAAAATTGAAAGTTTCTTAAAAGGCTGCGTCTATTCGCCCCAAAAAATTAAAAGAGCTGGAAAAAGGGATGGACTAGTCATCTCGAATTTTCGGGACGACTAGGCAAACTTGTGAACAATATATTACTATTCTTATTTATCCCGAATTTCAGGATAAAGAGACAATTCGTTCTGGAAAAACCGGGAAGGTGGAGGGGGGGGGGGGGGGGGGGGGGGGGGGGGGTCAACATTCTTTACGCAAAGGAAAAAGAGTTTATTGACAGTCCCAGACCTGTTTAGTTGATCTGCCCACTCGGATTTACGATATTCCTAGAATTGATGGCCTCCGCATTCTGATCATTCGGTGGGTGCAGGCCCTATCTGTTTACGTGTAAATTCCCTAGATTTAAGAATAGAAGGAGCGTCAGCTTCATTGTCATAGGAAAATTTAGAGGTTAGTGGAGGTCACCAACATGTCACAAATGTATCACAAGAGGGAGGTGTAAGTCAAAAATCACTGAAAATAGCGTCACGTAATATGCAGACTTTTGCTTACGCCCTTATGCCCCGAACCCTACAATTTTTGTTGCAAAAATTTGTGAAACTCTTGATATTAAAAATTTAATTTATTGATGTATATTTATGTTGTTTATATTTTTATAATGTTACGAAGAAAAAACTCATGGAGAAAAACGCGCGTGTGCGTTTACAACTGATAAAATAATAATGAATAAATGTAATTAATGTTAATTTTCTCCGGGGATGATTTTCGATCAGATCAAGAATGCAGAATGATGCGTTGTGATAGCGCATGATGGGTAGTCGGAGCTTATACATATATATTTATGATTATAGGGCGTTTATAGCAGTTTCAAGTCTGGCCTCGTAACTCGCGTTGTCGCTGTCAAGCTGTTTTCCAAGCTTGATTAATTAGTTCAGCATATACATCTGGCACTCCGGCTTTAGCCAGACCTGTTCTAAACCCACCCCTCTTCGGAAACGGCCTTCGCTTTGTGATCCTACTACACGTCCGGTCCTCCTCTCAACTCCCTTGCCATTTACTTTCCTCTTTCTTTTCCTACGTTTGCCACGTCCCAATGCACCGGAAGTTATTGTCAATCGCCCCAAATGAGATTACCTCCCCTCCTTATCCCTCAATTTATATTCCTCTCAATCCCTCCTAAGAAAAAAGTCCCTTACCGGTAATGCAGAATCTCAAATGTTCATGTACCTGAAACAAATGATTTCCTGTCTTGGCATTTTTCCTTGGAAAACTTACGGAAATGTAGTTTTCTTTTTCAGCAGCCGACTATCGCTTCATCATTTATTTCCCTTTCGTTAACAGGCCTTAAAGATTTGTTTTCTCCATGTAACAGATTTTTTTAGCGTTTAAAAACGAAAATATATATTTTTTTAAATATTAGAATCAATAAAGTAGCTTAAGTAATTTTCAAGGTGTCATTATGCCTAAATGTAATTAGATAGATAATGAAATTATCTGTATTTAGGAATATAGAGTACACATTTATAATTGATTCTAAAATATTATTTGCATGATCAAAATAAACTGGAAAATTAGAAACAATTTTTTTTAGTAGTCATTCAGCTTGAAGGATACGAATTTTAATCAAACTGTTGGGTTAAAAACAATTTTTCAGCAATAGTCATTCTGCTTGAAGGATACGAGTTTTTAACGAAGTATGAAGTTCTAGCCAAATAATTGAATTTGCAAATAGAATGATGAATTTTCAGCCGAATAGTTGAAGTTAAACAAATTAATTCTTAACCAAATAGTTGCACTTTCAATTAAAGGAAACTAATTCTAAACAAAACTGTCAAGCAAAAAGATGCATTTTTTATAAAATAGTTGAATTTTTCATACAAACATTTATTTTTAATCAAGAAAGATGGATTTTTTTACCAAATTATTGCCAAATGGTTGAATTTTCAAATAGAAAGTAATATAAAAACAAACGGTTGCATTTTCAACAAAATAGTTGAACTTTCAAGCAAATAAAAAGAGTTTTTTTTAAGAAATATGAATTTTCTACAAAATAATTCAATTAAAAAAAATAATTATGAGCAAAAAAGTTAACATTTCTGCGATTATAGAGTATTTTCCCTCCGTAAAAATTAAATTTTCAATTTTTAAAGTTAAATTTTTGACCAAAAAATATGAATTTTTAATTAAGTAATTTAATTTGCAACCAAGCGGTCGAGTTTTCAAATAAAAGAGATTAAATCTTAACAAAAAAAGTTGCATTTTCAAGCCAGAAAGTCGAATTTTTAAGAAGACAGTTAAATTTAAATAATTTTATTTTTAACCAAAAAAGATTAATTTTCAACCACAAAGTTGACTTTTATACGATAACAGAGGAATTTTAAATCTAAAAGGATGAATTTTTTATCCAAAAAGCTAATATAGTTTTTTGAAAACAGGGAAAAAAGATTTTGAAAAAGAGCAAAAAAGGGAAATAGAGAAAAGAGTATAAAGACTGTAAATGAATTTAAAATTAATCGATTTGGAACGTTTTCCACTTGAACATGTGTAACTTTTAAGACTTGCAGTTTGAACAAATTAAACCCTTGAATACAAATTTACGAAATAAGAAATTGTTTAATTTTAAATGCTATTAAATTAAACTTTTCTGAGTATAAATCTTTTGTTAAAAATTATTCGATTTTTAATGTTTTTCATTAACATCGTACAATTTTAAGCCTTGTTTTGTGAGAGAATACATTGTTTATATTCCCACCAGAAGAATGTAACTCTGAAAAATTTATTAGTTTAAAACATTTGATGAAATACAAAAAAAAAATGATGATCGTTGTCTAAACACTCGATTCTCGGACTTTACTTCAATTGTTATGAAATAGAAAATGATCATTTCCCTCTAAACGCTAAATTTAATATATTTTTTAAACTGTCAGTCTTTCGTTAGGGATATCAAAACAAAATTTTTTATCTCATTTGAAACATCTAATTCAAGGAATTTGTGAGATAAAATCTGAAAACCGAGCGTTTATATGAAAATAATCATTTTAGCAACATTTTCAATAAATGAAAAAATAATTTTACTTGTAAATATGATCCTTTCTTTTAAAAACTGATTTTCAACCAAAATTTTTTAAAATATTTAACACAATAACCTAAATTGAGAAAAGAAACATTTTGTTTGTATGTATATTTCTTTGCCTTAAGTCAACAGTCTTTTTTTAGAGACTGATTCAGCGAACCCAATTTTTCTTTCAGGCAGATCAGTAGATCTATACAAATTGCAGGATATTTATAAAGTAGAAAGCATCGCTATTCAATATATATCCTATTTCTCTACAAACTAAATTATATTGGGAAATTTACACATGGCATTAGCGAGTTTCAATAAACAAGATCGATTTTCTTGTTGAGTCATTAACGAATACAACACACATCAATATTTCTGATCGAGAGTTAATTGATATATTAGTAGTGTTTTGATAGTCAATAAGTACGTCAAATTTGTATTCATTTTTAGGAAATTCATGAATAGGTTGCGTCTATTCGTCCCGAAAAATTGAAGAAGTTGGAAAAGAGGATGGACTGCTAGAATTTCCGAAAATTTGCAACGGTGAGCCAAGCTTTTCGCACAGAAATTTTGAAAGGGCTCTAGTGGGGAACAGACTAGGTTTCGCTATCTGTAGTCGGGCTCTAGCGGTGAAAACTATTCGGGCCCCATCTAGAAGGTAAGGCTGAGGTCACAAGTGCCCTACTAGATTTTCCAGTAGGGTTCTAATGGGGTCAGCCCGCCTACAATTTAATTAAAGAGAAGGGCTCCCGCGGGACTCCTACAGGGTACTGTCACGCTATCATACGACTGTATACGAGCCGAATATCATTTGCATTTTTCTAAAATTAAAATTTCATTTAAATATTTTGGCTAATTCTAACACCCACTACTGCTACACTCTAACGACATGACAAAAAAGATATTTAAAAATAAATAATAATTAATTGCGAGTATTTTTACTTTAAATATTAATGGTCCTGTTTATAGTGAATACATATATTTCATTCTTGAACATTATATTACAAATAAATTGCTAACGCCACGGAGTATCGAACCTACATATCTATACCTAAATCTATCGCCTAACAGTCGGCAGTCTTAATCATTGCGCTAAACCAACAAGTTTAAACTTGATAAAAAAGCCATCCTCATAACCTACAACTTAAAAAAGCTAAAACGCCAAATTTTAAACTCTTTCTAATTATATATTTAGTATTATACGACACTATTTAAATGTAAACTTAACAAACTGTTAACATGAACATCAATAAAATCATTTTTAAATAAATAAATTCAATCGACTGCAATTTTTCTTCGTATAATATTTCGTGTTTTCCCATTGTAGACTACTTTATAACTTTTTACAGTGACAGAAGATTTAATTTGTTATGGGCATCTAAAATATCTATCTGGCTCCAAAGAAAAAATTTGTTAGTGCCCTAAATTAAGTTTACGAAAATAACGAGTTTAAATACTCATAAAAAGATTATTTTTGCACCCTGAAACCTTCAAAAGCCTCAAAAGTATATTTTAGGCAATATAAGATTTTAAGAGTTCTCTGCCCGGGGCCCCATTAGACACAGATAGACTTGCCACACCTATACGAAGCATGGAATTCTTCACTAGAACCTGTCAGGGCACCGATCAGTTTTTTCTATATTAGATATTGCGATAGGGACATGACCAGTTTTTTCTAGTCACTAGATATTCTGATAGGGGCCCGATAAAAACCCAACTTCAAATAGGGAAAGGTGGGGAAATTTCTGCACGGGTGGTGAAAAATATTTGACTACTTATCCCAAATTTCGTGACGACGAGACACTTCATTATGAAGAATATTTTTATTCATTAAATGCAATGAAAAAAACCTGCCCTCCGCAACACAGAATTTTTATAGGGTAGATTTTCTATAAATATTACGTAATGAAATAACGTTTACTAATTATTTTGAAAATTAGAAGTATGAACAAGGGTTTATAAGCGAACATTTATGTCTTGCAAAAGATATAAAAAAGTTTTTTAAAAAGTACGTTTTTCCGTAAAAAATTAATAAAAAAGTAAAATGAAAAAGCACAGGCAGCGGGAATGGAGCACATAACCTTTCGCTTATGATACCGAAGCGCTACTGTCTGAGATTTCAGTGCCACCGTTCAGATGTATTGTTCACCAAACTCTATATGCTTGAGGTCAATATTTCGAAGTCAATTTTGTCGAAAAAGTGCATATCACTGCATTGGAAAATTGATACTTGGTATCCATTACAGACATTATTAACTGTTTGAAGAGCGGTTGACTATTGTTTGTCGGCTGGCAGTGGCCAGCCGACAAACAGGCGATTTCTAAAACGCCTTTCTATTTTTCGGCCAGTTCTATCGCTCTGAATGCCTCGAATGAGTCTGTTTAATCTGTGTGTTTCATATACTTCGTCAGGAAAGTGTTCAGTTTGCTCGTGGGTTTTCATCCTTTGTGCTCGCCGATGTTGCGTGCCTGTGTGTTGCTTCGAGTTACTTTCTGCTTCAACGTAGCTTCGGTGCTTCGTGGCGGTTCCTCCCTATGATAAGACTAGACTTCCTGCCTGTTTTGTGTTGGATTCATTCAGCTTGGCGCTTCTGGTTGCACTCGGAGATGTTATTGGAATTTACTGAATCATCGATACCTAGTGACGCGCGGTGCTGGGACCTCCTCTCCTGATTAACGAAAAGGTATTCGCACGAGTCTTAGTCAGGTATGTATTCTTTTTGAGTAATCACACATGCACTATGTTTTTTCTTTGACGGTTTTCCGCTTTTCCTCACTTCCTCGTAGCTTAAATACTTAGTTCATGGTCAATACCTTTACTCACTTTATTTTTCTTATTAAGCTTTAAACGCAACATTCATTTCCTATGGCTATGTCTATTAAAAAGTTGTTATCAAAGTTTACCGCAAAATTTACCTCAAAGTTTACCACAAAGTTTACCGTAAAGTTTAATGCAATGTCCACCACAAAGTTGACCGCAATGTTTACCGCAAAATCTATATAATATAATTTACTATATTATAACCATTACATACTATGAGAAAAAGCTACGATTGACCGTTCAGAATACTTGTCTTTCTCGCTCACATCAATGTACGGAGCAAACTTATATATTATAAAAGAATAAAAACAATTTACAACTTGGACAATCATTTCCTTTCAGTTGATGACCTGATCCGCCCTCATCTCTCTGGCTATTTATCTTTTTAAAAATTAACAGAAACGAAAATTTACAATTGGCGGTTACAAGCTCGTAGAAAAAAAATCAAGATTCAAAAGTACGCGATAAGTGAGCCGAAACATAGGAGTTTCAATGCGGACAAAGTAAATAAATAAATATGAAGCTTATTTATGTTATTATATTCAGGGTGTCCAAAAAGTTCCGGGACGACTTAATATTTCCCCAGGTAAAATATTTTTCAAAAACATTAGGATCATTCTTGGAGTAACTTTGAACGAGAGGAATTATCTAAACTTAAAGAAGATTTTTAAACATCTGAGAAGCGCAGTTTCTGGAAATAATTACTAGCGACGTTAAGGTGGATTTCCGTATGCGCGACTGGAGCAGCGCTGCTCAATTCGCGCGTTTCAGCTTATGATTGCTTCTCACTGCATCTTATGGCTCTCTTTCCTAATGCGCGAAAACCGACGCGCGACAGTAGAAACCCCGAAGGCGGCTATAAGTCGCGGCGACTAGACTGCTCGAGAAGAAGTCCAGCCGCCGCGACTTGAATATTCAAAAGTGTGTTTTTATTTTACACTTTTCAAATATTTTCTCTGTGCAAGGCTACTTTTCTGCTAATTATTTAATTCTGCTTAAATATTTTAATATTTTTAAATATACCCTTACAATTAATTGACAAAAAACAAAGAATAATTTTTAATTTTAAAATTTTAAAATAAATATCGTTAAACTACAAAATAAAATAATTCTAACTTTCATAAATTGTACAGATCGAACGTTCAAAAAAATCCACGCTATAATTTTCAATGCTCTAATTTGAGGAATGAAACAACTAATTAAAATTTTTGTTAAATTATATAATTTTAAGCAATTTCAGTGAAAATCATTAAAACCTTATGGATTACATTTTTTTTCATTGACACTTTTTAAACTAGAAGATAAAAATTATGAATTGTTCAGTTGTAATTTATACATCAAAATTTGTTTTGAAATCTTGTTAAATATTTCTTTAAATTGTTTATTTAAAAGAAAAATCATTAATATTTTGTACAGGAATTTAATGCATATTTTGTTATTATCTGAATATCTTCAACCAATGTCATTAAACCAGGTGATATTAACGCCAAAAAATTTTTGGAACACTGTGTCATCACTATAAAGATGCCACTCAATTAAAAAATTTTTAAATTCCTCAGATTCCCTGTTTAAAAAAAGTTCTCGAATTTCACTTCGACTTATATCGTTCAATAAAAGCATAAGAAGTACTTCCTATTCTTCTTCTTCCTCGAGAAGATTAATTATAAATTGATCCATGCTGTCATGTGCTACTGTACAACCTACTGCATCAGACGTTCAAACTGGACTGATTACAGGCAACGAAATGAAAATTGACCTCGTCGCTTATCTCCAGACGCCCCACAGGAAACCCTTAAGAATCTCCAATCGCGCGACTAGTTTCAAGCAAATGAAGTAGCGCGACTTCAGTCGCGCATACGGAAACCCACCTTTTCACCACCTTTTTCACCACCTTTTCACCAAGGTGCATTTAAATGTGACACTAGACATGACCTTGTCCATTTCCTTCAATGTCATTTCAAGGTTAGCTTCCTGTGTGAACTTAATGGTCACTTAAAGGTTATTTCAACTTAAAAAACGTTTCGAAGGTCGCTATAAATTTTCTCCAGAAGCTGCGCTTCTCATATCTTCCAAACCATCTTTATGTTTAAATAACCTTTGAGAAAAGATATTATAAACGTAGATGCGGTGCGGGCTTAGTTACCCGCGATAAATATAGACGGCGCGTCTGGCGAAAATTGTCAGTTCCCCTCTGCCCACCGCTCCCGGACTATAGCACCCATCGACAACAGCCATTTGGAGCGCTATAAGCAACTCTCAGTAGGCCCCTCGAGGTGCACTAATGGTTACTTAGCTCGGACAAGAACCATTTGGATTGAAAGTAAATTGAGTAAATTGCCAATTAAAACATTTTTACATTTATAAGTTATAACTTTGCAAAACATGGTTATTTTAATAAATACCACAAATAAAAGTCAATGAATAATTTATATTACGGTTTCATATATTTCCCAATATTTCTAAAATTATTACTTATAATTTGCCTTCTATATATTGTCTATATATAGTTCATTAATATTATTAATTTTAATTTTATGGTCTGCAATTTCTATGGATTTTTTTAGACTTTTATAAAAATATAATTATAATTCCAAGTGATATGAAAATTGTTCTTTCGGTTTTTAGATGTTAAGACGGCACTTCCAAGCCAGTTTACGTTTCGCATTGGCAAACAAAATGAGACGAACAGAATTTCACTGTCATATTCATAAAAAATATCATGTTCCATAAAATATATTTTAAAATGAACTTTAAATTATTATAATTACTACAGCTTACTCCAAATATA
>NC_046665.1:50825159-50836784 GCF_010883055.1 Belonocnema kinseyi
TCTTAAGTTTTTCAGAACTTTTAAATATATTTATAATTATTCCCGTTTTGTCGTAAAATTTATGTAAAATTCTGCTAAAAAATGCCTCAAAATCTTCCAGAGTCGTTTACAATCTTATAAATTTTTTTAAATGTTTGGAATATTTTCAACACTGTAAACTTTCCGAAATTATAAAATTCTGAAACCTGAAAATCCCGAATTTAAAAATTCTAGAATAATGAAATTCTGGACAGTTTACAATATTATCGAATTTGAAAATTACCGAATAATAAAACTCCAGGCCGAATGCGGGACAATCATTTTATTCTTTGAAACATTTTTTACAAATCTTGTTAATAATTTTTACATTCTCATCAAAAATGAAAATTTTTTTAAATGAAAAATGACTTTCGGATTTTATCAAATGTCGACGTTATGAGGCCTCTTGAGTCAGAAAAACAAGTTTTTGCGTCGGGGTCTGTTTGTCTGTCGGGCGTCATCGTTGTTGTCTGTATACCGGATAACTTTCGAAAGACTGGTCAGATTGAATTGGACTTTGACTTTGATAACTTTTTTGATAAAATCAAACTTACCAAAGTTATAGGATTTTTAAAAACCAAACGGAAATGGATATTCGAAGCAAAAAAAGCTTGATATGGAAAAAAGTCAAGAGGCGAAAAACGCTACTTTTTCAAAGGCCCGTGATTATTTTATCACATTCTCATCCATAATGAGAAGAGTTTTATGCGAAAAATGACTTCCACGAATTTCATGAAATTTCGACATTTTGAGGCTCCTTGAGTCAGAAAAACAAGTTTTTACGTAGGTATCTGTGTATCTCTCTGGCGTCTACGTCGTCGTTGTTATTGATGTTGTGGTTGTATGTATATCGGATAATTTTCGAAAAAATAGTCGGATTGGATCGTGCTTTGACACACAGTTTTTTCATTTTAAGAATTGTATGTAAAAATTGTACTATTTTTATGTTTATAAAAAATATTTTTCTTCAATTAAATTGTTACAATAAAAGTGTTTCGAAGAGATTTTTGAAAAATCTTTCGGGGAATAAAATTAGTACTTATAGGTCGACAAATGTTTGTTTTCTTTACCAAATTTGGCTTCCGTCTAAATTTTTCCAGTTGCTTTTACTATAGTACAATTTACGTTTGTATATCCGGCGAAGAAATCCATTCTATTGTTTGACCAATGTTCTTTGTAAGTCAATATTTTTCATAGAAAATTACCGCGAGTGACCTTCAATTATAATTTTATAAACGTGAAAAAAACACATTTCAATGTTTTCTATGAAAAACACAATCCCTGAGTGACAGAACAAAATCGGAAACAATAAGAGTCAATTTATTCAGGAACAAGATTTTTGAACAAAAATGACCTTGAATGAACCTTTGATATATATTTGTTAATTTTTACAAAAATGAAGCGTTATTTTCTTGACACAAAAAAATAATAATAATTTGTGAGGGTGAAAAATGATCAAAAAATTAATAAAACTTGAAGTTGTACGATTTTAATTTGTAACTAAATAATTTGAAATGTTTCAATCTAAAATTATCGAACACTTTCCACTCAAAAATTCTAATGACATATTTTAATAGCTTTAAATTTGAAATTATTCAATATATTGAAGACTACAAATTTCAAATGTTTCAACTATTAAAGCTTTAAATATTTTTTAAATTGCTGTTCTGGAGACTAAATAACACTTATTCTTTTATTAAGAAATCACAATCAAAATTGTTAAAAAAAGTTTTTAAAAGATTTTTAAAAACCTTAAAAAAGGTCAGAGGTTTTAATAGTTCAATATATATAATAGAACCTCTATAAATTTGAAATTAGTCTATACTTTTTCATGTTTGAGCTACAATTATTCAATTTTAGAAGTTATAAATTACAATCGTGAAAAATAAATAAAATGTTTTAATTAATTGATATTTAAAACAAAAAACATCTAAATTCAGCTGCAAACATTGAATTTGAAATGCGCTGAATTCAAGGTATATTTTAAAAAGAAAACTGAAAGGAGAGGATCGACTTTCAAAAAAAGCGGAAGAAAGTGACTCGCTGGATTGCCAATGAACATGGAAAGTGGTGTATTTCCGCATTTTTAAATTTTAAATTTAAACTTTTTCGCGTTGTGACAATTTCGAATCCCATAATGTTATTTTTTACCTAACCTATAACTAAGAACGAAAATTCTGAAAATTCAAACAATAAAGCTGTATTCTGAAAATGAAGCATATTTAACGTTAAAAATCAAGTTCTTAAACTGAAAGCCTAAAAATTTGCAAATTTAGAATTAGTGTTGTGTAAATTGTATTGGCATCTTAAAAGAGTATAAATAGTTCTTAAATTAGTTTCTAAATTTTCGGAAGTTTACCTTCTTTACATACCTAGACGTCAAAAAAGCCTACTCAATTTTTTCAAATTTTAATCACTTATTTTCTAAGAGAAAATCACCCCCGTTTACCAGTGACTTAAACGGATTAGAAAAAAATCGCCAAGACACAAGATTAAAAATTGGATGTACAGCGAATTTTTAAATTCTTAATTGAGATTATCTTTAACTTTTTAGTATCAAAAGTTTCCACACACAATTTTTTTATTAATATTGTATGAAAAAATCAACAAGATCGAGTGCCGAAATAAATAACTAATAAAATTCCTGAGCAGTTTATACTATTAACGAATTTGAAAATTCCCAAATAATAAAACGCCCCAAATAAAATTGTTTCTTAATCAATATTAATTATTTATTAAAAATACGATAATAAAATATTTGTATCAAATATACTTTTGTTTAATATTTAAAATGTTAAAAATTATTTGTTTCAATTTAAAATTAAAATTATACAGAAATTTTACCGGCAAATTAATATAAAAAACACGTGTTTTTTAATCAACATTTCGATTTTTCGGAAGAACGTTTGTGATTTAAAAAACACTATATACATTTTCAAGCAAAATATCTTATCCAGAAATATATTTTGTTTTAATTATTCTAAATTAAATTTAAACAATAATGTTTAAACACTGCAAACATTTAAAAAGTTGTTTCTTTGGTATAACTATTTGATTATTTCATTAAAAAAAAATATTTGTCAAAGAAAAATGCTTCAGGAATTGTTTATGTCGAAATTTCTTTCTATAATAGTTTTTTTAAATTAAAAATATGATTTTTCAAGAAATTTTTTTTTTTTTAATTAAAAAAAAGACTGTACCGAAAACCTGGATCAGGCTTCAGATCTGAAAAAATGCAGTGATATGCATACATCTAAAACTTTTCTAACCTCAAAAAATCTTTCTACTGCTTTACCGTCATATTTTACGCAGAATGAGAAAACAAGAATTCGACTTCGTAGTACGGTGAGGGCAGCACCTCGATAGAGCAGAAAATGTAATGTCCTATATATATAATTCCATACTGTGACGCCCTGTACCGCATCTAAGTTTATCATATTTTTGCTTTTAGTGACGATCGAGATCACACCTGATCTATCACCTGAGCAAATTTTTAACATAAAATTTTACCTGAGGAAATATTCAGTCATCTCGGAACTTTTTTGACACCCTGTATAATAATAAATATTTGCAACTTTTAGGTTTAATTGAAGCTAAAAAACTAAAATCCATTTAACACTTCGTAAATAAACATTGCATACCTGAACCATTTTTTTCGAAACGGCGCTGAAAATTCTCCCGCAAAATTTGCAACAAGTAAACATTTGGTCAATTTGATAAGGCCTTTTAATATTACATTGATGTTTCTGTCACGTAAAAAGTCACGCAATAATCTATATAAGTTGTACATAGTACACTATTAGAAATGTTCTGTATATTCCGACACATTAAGGATACTAAAGTTAATAAAATTTATGAAATTAGCTTACTGAAAATGAAATATAAATATAAGAAATATAAGTTATCGTGACCGAAAGAAGCACGCAGTTAGCAACTTCGCACTCATCGCTTCTCGACCGCGTTTGAAGCGGACAAAGCATGGTGGTTGTTGGTCATGGCAGACAATGTACTTCAAAAGCTTGTGTTGGATTATAACGATGCCGTAAATCTATTTTTTCCGGTATTGAATGATCTCAAACGGTAAAAGGATTCCAAATTTTCATAAAATGAAGAAACCGAAAGAAAGTGTTGAACTCTTGAGTAATAAATGATTAATTATGAATCCAATTTTTAATTGAATGGCGGGTCCGCTGTTCATGTAAGTCAAACAAAGCCCTCCTGGCGTCAATACAAATATAGGAGTAGGTATTTTATATTAAAATCAATAAAACAACAAAAATTTTAATCCCTTTCACTTTTCAGTTAAAGTAACTAAAAAGTACTTAATTGTAACAGAATTGTCTAAACCTGGTGACTAAAGCTTTCTTTAGTTACCAATGCTGAAATTTCTCTTCCTGTGTAGGAAAATTTATAAACGATTTTTGCATTAAGCGTTAGTGGCGCCTCTCAAAAATCGGACATGAATTCTTAGCAGTGTACTATAAATATTAACTATTTTAACGTGATTTAAGGACGAACAACGTTTTGACATACAAATACCCTTCAAAACTTCAGATCGTCTGTTAGATATTGAGAATGAGATTGCGACGCGTATATGTATTTTAAAAAGTGGGCACAACATTCATTAACTATACTGTTTTTCAAATTCTCTATCGCCAGTGGATTATCTTTATTTTAAAAAATTAATTTAATTGACGGTACTTTATTCTTTATCGTGGCTGTTTTACCCACTCCTATTGGTAAATATAATAACATTTATAATGTTAAGTTCAATTGTTGTTTTCTTTGAAAATTTGTAAAAAAATCCATTTATTGGTTCTTTATGAAGGTAGAACATTTTTATTCTCCACGAAATAATTTTTTTTTCATCTCACGAACAATATGCTGCACAATATATTATTATTATTATTTGCCAATGTTATAAACAGTTGTCTTAAACAAACAATTAATCACAATTAACGTGCATTAAGAATATAAGGGTTGTTTTTTTAAAGTTTCGCTTTGAAAATAAATTTAAAACAACAAATTTGTTTAAAAAATGTTGTTTTATAAAGATTATTTCTCAAAATATTAGACGGCCTGTTTCGTCATAATATATTCACCCACATTGTATGATAATATTAATTAAAGAAACAAATTAAGTCAATTTGAGTGACCTTGGGCGACCTCTAAATAAATGTTTCTATATTCTGACGACGGGGGGTTACGGTAATAATATTATAATAATGCGACTAATAATAAAAGTGTTGAGCCTAAATATATGAATTATTAATATGTAAATTCTTTTATTTCTTTTTAGTATATTCTTGCAAGAACTTGTTATGAAAAATTATGTCTAATTTTTTAACCCAGATTTGATAAAAATTCGTATCGTCCTCGGATGTGCGTATGCATATAAAGTTTTAAATTAATTTGATGTTGTTTCAAAGTTGAAATGCAAGCTTTAACTCTAAAATCTACACACATAGATACCCACATGTGAACTCAAATAGAAGCTTGAACAAATATTTTGGATTCCACGCCACAGTGGGATGGGAAAACCAGCTTTTTGTCAAAAATTTGGAAACCCCATTAAAATGTATTAACATTCATTTTAAGTACACCTATATACAGTTTCTCGGGTCGCTGAATCTGAATCTGAAGACAAAAATTTTTAAAATCAAGATGACGAATTCAATATGGCGGACGTGTATATAAAAAATTATATTTACTCAAAACGTGTTATCTGGCGGTTTTGAGGGTGTTGATTCCAAATTTAAAGCCACAATTTGAAAAATTGTGATTCCAAAATGGCGGGCCATGGTAGGTTAAAAGACTCGCTTTAATGGCCATTATTAAAAAAATGTAATAGCAAAACTTCCCTTCTTTGTAATTTTGCAGGCGGTTTAAATTTTAATTAAATCTAATTAATTATTAATTATTAGATATACTTATATCTAATTGAATCTGATTAATTGACTTATCATCAAATATATAATAGACTGTTAATATTAAATACAAAAAAGGAACTTTTAGCATTTAATATTCTAACTTTTGGCTGCGAAGTCGAGTCTTTCAACCTACTGCGGTCAGTCATTTTGGAATGACTATGTCTTTAAATTGAGACTTTAAATTCGGAATCAACTCCATCAAAACCCCTGGATAACACTCATGGAGTGAATAAAGTTTTTTTTAATGGGCATCCGCTATATTGGAACCACCATATTGTCTTTTTAAATTTTAACTTTAGATTTGAAATCAGCGACCCAAAAAACGATATACATAGGTGTAATTAATGTTAATTTTATTACATTTCAATGGATTTTCCGACTTTTTGCTACAAACAAAAAAAACGGGTACCCCAGTCTACCGACATTTTTTTAACCTTGCCAATCTTACACTTAATAATAAATAATAGATCAAGCTACAAATTTGGGAAAATTAAGAAAAGGTACTATAGAACGATTATGCACTAATCAACATTTACAATTACATAAATAGTCATAACTTGGCTACATATTATTTAAACTGTTTCAAATTTGGTACACATACAAAATATACTTTAGGGATTTCTATAAAAATCAACAAAAAAGTTTAACATAACTTTTTTGTTTATAAATATTTAATGACAAATGTATGCCGATCGGTAACCAAGTTATTCTAGTTTCACCGAGAAAAAATATTCAGATAACTTCAGATTTGAAAAAACTTCCAGAAAGAAATTTGTTCTGTTCAGTTAAAAGTATATTTTTTCTTGAGATAGATTCATTAGAAATTAGAGGAAATATTTTCTTTGTAAAATAGCACGTTACGAGTCCTGGAAAGTCCAACGGTGTGGAAAAATTTGGGAGTTCTGATAAAGCGCAGTATAAACTGTCAAATCGCTCATGTAACGCTAATTAGACGGACTAATGTGGTGCTACTTAGAAGTGTAACGAAATTATATGGCTTAAAACTATATTTTAAAGCGGGTCTAAGAACAAAAAAAAACATTTTCTTGTCTGATTTTGTTTTTATTTTGCACAAAATACATATCTTAGAACGCTCGCACTAAAAATATAATTGCACAGAAGTAGGCTCAAGAAGCGACAACCACGATCCTCCTGGAAGCGGTCGATTCCGACGTAACTGGAGATAAACGATATGTCAGTCAGCCTCCTCACTTCCCACAACACCAAAAGACGGATCAAGTTTGTAAAGTCACTTATCGGCTTCACAATAATCAGAGAATTTCTAGACCGCTGACACTGCGATGTGATTACTTATGGTAATTAAAAACACGCTGTAGTGTAATATGAATTTTTACTTTACAATCCCACTAAACTTAAAGGTATCAATTGTATATGCAACAGAATGATTCAGCAATGTGAAACTCTTTCTTCTTTCTTTATATTGATACAGATTTTCGTATCAATTGAATTGAACTGCAGCATTTTTGATACCTCAAAATTCACTATGATTCACAATTCACTGCGAACGCTGTACAAATTTGACTTGTGTCTCAATATGGCGTACTAGGACGCGTTAGACTCAGTTCCTTTAAGAAAACAACCAGTGCCCTAAATAAAAGCCAAAACGGATCTACGAATAATAAAGTGAACACCACCCGACCAACTAAGCAATACACCACAGTAATTCCACTTCTGCTTGCCATCAGTAGTTAAAAGTGTTTGAGCCGCAAACCCTAAGAAAAGCGACCGATTATAGATCAATAACATCGGGAAATATATGGCGGTCGTTCTCGATTGAACTCAGCCCAGAGGTGCTGCCATTTTTGACTTTTTTTCTGGTATGCATTATGACTACTTTAGAACCCGAGAAACATCGCTAGTCCAGTTTTTCTGAAAAAATGTTTTTTATTTTATTTTCCCAATTATATCTTGATTTCAACCCAGCTAAACATACTTTAACCCTAATCGTACAATCCTGAAAGAGCACGATCGTATTATTTAGTAGGAATAACAAGGTTACTGTTAAATTTATATGTCTAAGTTCGCAATGTATACGTAAATATTTTATGGTATGTAAGAATTAATTTATGAATACTTCAATAATTATATTGATTTGACACTGACATATTTTTGCTTAATTATTAAATTTTTCCACTTTTATCTGAGAAGGTACTAGAATTGTGTAAAATTTAAACACCCGCACTACAACGGTTTTGTCAAATGTCCACGTTTCTATCTCTATGTATGTGTATAAATGTCTATATGTATGTCTGTAATATTTTTTCTGATAGGAAACGTATTTTTTTGTTTTGATCGTAAAAAATAACATTAAAAATAGAACATTTAAAATTTTGGGAAAACGACGAAAGGTACGAAACAAATTAATAGACAAAAGTTGTTCGCCCAAAAAAGATCAACAAATTTTTTATTTTTTGATAGAATGTGTCCGTTTTGTATAAATCGTAAAAGTCACATTGGAAATAAACAATTAAATTCCTTGAGAAAGCAGCACAAGGTGCAATAAAATTTTAATTAACAACATTTTTTTTCTTTTTTACATTCTCATTCATGAGAGTGTAATGTCATCGTCCAAATTTTCTATCGCTGGGTTTTAACGGATCTTTACATTTTGGCACGCACAGAATCCGAATATCATAAAATTGTATCAGTATCTTTCTATTTGTATGTCTGTTTGTATGTCTGTCTGTATGTCTGTCTGTATGTATATCTGTATGATTGCATGTATGGTTACCTGAATGTTGTAGCAACGCTACTTTTGAAGGATTTATCCAATCGAGTCAGCCTTTGATACACTTCTTAAGGTTTCCAGAATTAAGGTTATGTTCGCGAAGCAGATACTTTCAACCAAAATCAACAAATTTAGAGCATTTTCAAAATTTGAAAACTTTTTTTTTAATTTTAGAAATTTTAGTCAAAATTTCTTATAGATGGGTAGAACACCTGCAAATTATACAAATAAAATTTTCAATTTCAATAAAAATAAAAAAAGTTATCTACTTTTCAACATTTTGAAAACTTAAAAAAAAGGAACAAAAAAATGGTTGTATAGGTTAAGAAATAGCAATCCAAATTTTTACTAGATATAAAATATATGTATTTCAAAAATATTATCATGAAGTTTCTTGATTAGACAAAAGTTCAAAAAGTTGGATCATTTTCAAAAATATGCAATTTTGGTTAGTAAGAGATCCATAAGTTTAAAGCGTTGTTTTTAGTAGATTTGAACAAGATTTACAAATTAACTTAATAAAGTTTTTCAAATGAACACAAAGTGTCCAGCGCGAAGCGTGAGTTTCGTAATGAGAATGTAATCGTCAAGGCCATAGGTGCTTTGAGAATCTTCTTTAAAAACAAATCGAAAACATTTTCAGTTACGATTTATAGCTGTAATTCCTCCGAACTTTGAATCACAGTTTTCGAAGTAAGTTATAATATTTATGATATTTGAAAACACGTAGTTGAAGTGTATGCATCAAACGTACGAAAACGAGAGCGAAGCGCGAGAGCGTACCCGCGCGCCAATACAATAAGAATATCACCTGGTTCAATATCAATGCATATCACAATTTGTAATTATATAAGATTTTTGAAATTATACATATTTTAGGGTATCTGAGAATTGATATTAATACAAAATAAAGTGCAAATATTAAAGTAATCATTGAAAGAATGAGATATGTGATGAGAATGTATTCGTTAAAATTGAAGGATGCGCGATCAGAATGTGCCCGCTTAGCGTGCCAATTCTCTTAAGTTATATGTATATATAATAAATATATAATAAATGGCCTTAATATGCAATTGACTATTATTAAACAAAAGGTTAGCCTCAAATTTGTATTGCTTTGTAGAAATCCCTAGAAAATACATTGTGTGTGTAACAAATTTAAAATATATTGAAACTCTCAGATAGAGCTCCCTAATATAGGTCTTCCGAGAATTGATGCCGCGTGAACAAACAAAAGAGTTTACATCCGGAGCAAAACTCTCTCGGGGTTGTTCCCGCCCACCCTCAAACCCAAAACCGGAACAATCTAAAAGTTTCACTGTAGTTTCAATAATACTAGTAGTCTTGCGCGCGCCTATTTATCTTTTTATAAACAAAAATAAATGAACAGCCTATCTTTTCTATGTTATACATATTTAATGAATGTTACAAAATATTAGTATAAAATAATACAAGACATCAAGGGATGAGTTCTGTATCTGAAATTCTAATTAATCTTTTATAATAGGATTTCAACGAATTCTTTATTTTTATTTAGAAAATGAACTATTCAATTCCAAATATGCCTTTTTTTATTAAAGATTAATTTACATCTAATATTGATAAATAGCATTTACTACGATTTTGTAGCTTACGTTGACGATAATCATATTCTTTAAATAATGAACTTTGCACTTTTACACCGCAATTTTGATAAATCAATTTAGTAAAATTTTTGAACGCGCATTGTAATAATCAACAATGACCTTATATGTTGAAAAACACATGTAATAAGCTTGTTGCCACTTGGTAAACTCTTGTCGTTGAAAATTTCATAATTTTAGTTAAAAATTCATCTCTTTGGTTAAAAAATTTACTTTTTTTTTAATTCTTTTTTTTGGAAATAAATTGATTGTCTTTGTAAAAAAGTAACTTTGCTACTTTTGGTTTAAATTCGAATTTCTTATAGAAAATTAATCTTTATGATTGAAAATTCGTTTCCCTATTTTACAAAGCATCTCTTGGCAGCATCTGCATTCGTTAAAATATCAAATATTACTTTTTCTATCTAAAATTCATATTTGCAGGTTAAAAAGTCCACTATTTTGTTAAAAATTTACATGCTAGTTCGAAAATTCAACTCTGACTAAAAATTTAAATATTTTGTTGAAAATCTTTTCTTTTTGTTTTAAGATATACACCACTACGTTTTCATTGAGAATTCTTTTTTTCATGCAACTCTTTTTGGTTAAAAGTTAAACTATTCGGTGTCAAATGCAAATCTTTCATTAAAAAGCCAAATTTTTAAGAAAACCTTTTACACTGAAAATGAAAAAGTTTAATTTTCACTTTTAAAAAATTAACGAATTGGCAATCAAATAGTTACTTTTTTATCCAAAAATATAACATTTTAACAAAATGATTAAACTTTTAAATAAGTAGATAAATTTTCAACCAATAACTAAAAAAATATGATTATTCTAAAACAACAACAGCTGAATTGAATAAAAAAATTAATTTCAAGAAAATTTTTTAATTTTTAACCAGAGATACATTTTTAACTAAAATAATGAATCTTCTACAAAAAAATTAATTTGTAAAAGATCGTTCAACCTTAAAACAATGAGAGAAATGTTCAACAAAAAAGATTAATTCTCAACCAAAGAAAGAAAGAATTTTCAACTAAAATGATTAACCTTCAACCCAAAGAAGATCCATTTTTACTCATTTAGTTTAACATTTAATCAAGTAGTTGAATGCAAACAAAAAGTACAAATTTTAAACAAAATAATTGAGTCCTCAACAAAGGAGCTTTAACAAAAGATAATTCACAACTACCAAATTACAGTTGTACCAGGTGTATACATATGAAACCGGTATTGCCATTTAGCGGCCAGTAGGCACACTTGTAGGCACTGTCGGAACTTACCATTTGTGCTAATTGGCGTA
>NC_046665.1:50836884-50842330 GCF_010883055.1 Belonocnema kinseyi
GGGCGCATACTTTGAATAAAATATTTGTTATCATTCTCTTGAAATAAATGTGTTTTTTTCTTGAAAAAATACCGGTTTCATATGTATACACCTGGTAGATGTATATATGCATACATTATCGTGCGCAAAGCTTTAGAACGAACAAAGAAAAAAGAAAAATATCTACAAAATTGTTGAGTTTTCCACCCAAAAAGGCAAGTTTTAAAAAGCAGTTGAATTTTCAACTTAAAGAGATACATTTTCATTGTGTTCATGTTCAGTAAGAAAATCAAGTTCCTACACAAAGAGATGAGTTTTTAACCAAGAAACAATTTTAGTCAAGACATAAAAAAAATGCATCTAAATTGTTGAACATTTTCAACAAAAAATTTTTTAAAAACTGTTCCCTTATAGTTTAAAAATCAAGTAATTGGTTCAAAATTTGTCTTTTTTGTAAAACATTAATCTTATTGGTTAAAAATTAATCTTTTGAACATAGAATTTTTTCATGACGAAAAAACAGTTTTCTTAAAATTTAATCTAAAAACAATAAAATTTCCTTTCTGATCGATTCAAAGACTTGAATTGCAGAATCTGCCTGATGGTAAATGGATTCGATCTCCTTTGAAATAATTTTTATAACCATTTTTTTTGTTGAAAATTAATTTTTTGAACTGAAAATTAAACTATGACATTATTGGTGAAAAAGTAATTTTTTAAATTAAAGTTAAATCTTTTTAGTTACAAAACTAACTGATTGTTAAGAAATTTATGGATTTTGAACTCAGCTTTATTTTTAATTGGACTTCTTCAAGTTGAACATGATTTTTTTAACTAAAAACAGAACTATTTAATTTTTCGTTGAATATTAAGTTCATAATTGAGGCTTCATCTGTTTCGGTTAAAAACGAACCTTTTTGATTGGATATTCAACTATTTTCTTCAAATTTCTTTTTTATTAATTATTTTTATAATGATAAATTTTACTTATATTACTTTTGGTTAAAAAATGATATTTTTTTAGATAAAAATCATATATTTGTTTGAAACTTTCTAGATTTTGTAGAAAATTCGTAATTTTTTGTAGAAACGTAATATTATTGGTTGAAAATTAATATTTTTCATTAAGAATTGAGTAATTTAAAAAAAATCCTTTTCAGTTTGTCAAAAACAAATTTCTTTAAAAGAAATTTCGATTCTACTATCTTTGGTTGAAAATTGATATTTTAAATTGAAAATTGACCTTTTGTACTCAATAATTAAATTTTTTAATTTTTATTTTTTGGTAGAAAATTAATCCTTTTGGTTTAAAATCGACCTTTTTTCGTTAAAGATTGAACTATTTGGAAACAAATTTATCTGTTTTGATGCAGTATTTAGAAATTCAGAATTTTGTTGAAAATTCGTTATTTTTGGCAGAAAAATAAACTTCTTAATTGAAATTTCATCTTTGTTTCGAGGATTCTATTATTACATGAAAAATTCGTTTTTTGATGAAGAACTAATTTCTTTAAGAGAAAAGTCGATTATACCATTTTTGATAGAAAAATTATATTTAAAAAAAATTGATCTTTTTTTTTTGTTAAAATTATAATTTTTCTAAGCCATCTTTTTAAACAGGGAAATTAATTTTTGCGGTTGAAAATTCATCTTCTTCATTGAGGGTTCAATTATTACTTTTTCGAAAATTCCTTCATAGTTAGTAAAAAATTAATTTATGTAAAATAAAATTGGATTATATCATTTTTGGTAGAGAATTGATAATTGAAATAAAAAATTTATCTTTTTTAGTCAAAAATTCAAACCTTTGTTTTGAAAATGCACATATTTCGATGAAAATTCGTTATTGCGGTAGGAAATTAGTCTTCTCACTTGAAAATTCATCTTTGTGATTAAGAACAAAACTATTAAGTTGCACATTCCGTTTTTTTTTTGTTTGTTTGAAATTAAATTCTGTAACTAAAAATTTAACTCTCCCACTTTCGGTAAAAAATTGAAATTTTGCATTACAAATTGATATTTTTGTGTTAAAAAATCAATTATTGGTTTTAAACATCGTCTTTTGTAAAGAATTAATTTCATGGGTAAAAAATTAATCTATTTTATATTATTTTTAACATAGATGTCCAAATTCGATTTTTTATTGTTTTATATGGGAGAAAACGTCTTGCATAACTGACTATAAAATAATTTTTATCGCTGAGAGATTCTGCTAAATAATTTATAGAACCTGCTTGATTTTAAGTGAATTCTATCTTATTCTAAATACTTTTTATAATATTGTTCTTGGATTGGAAATTAATTTATTTGAAAACAATTTACATGTGTATAAGGTTTCTCACAATTTATAATAATGAATTTCGTACAAACAGATCATCTGAAAAATAAAAAAAAAGAATAAAATAATTAGAAATTTAATATAATTACAAATACGTCACTGAAAAAATCATTAGTAAACAACTTTTTCGATTGAAAATGGTTACATTAAATAAAAAATTAATGACAAAACTTTTTCGATTACATTGGTATTGTTTTCTCATCAATTGCACTTCTTAAAAATAAAATAATGTTTTAAGATTACTGCAAAAATTATCAATAGTTCTTAATAAAATTAAACAAAATTTAAATTTAAAAATAAGTGATTTTCATTTTTTATTAGTTCACAACTAAGATATTAATCAAAAAATACTGCTTCCAATTGTAAAACTGCGTACTTACAAGATATTGTGTACTTTTCATAGATTTAATAAAATTCTCTGATAGAGACCACCATGGTGTCTACTGTTTGGTGTCAAATTCATCTGTTTTAGTAAAAATTTGAAATAATCTGTGGAAAATTTCATTTTTTTGATTGAATATTAACTTTCATAAACTAAAAACTGCATTATTCTATTTTTGTTTGAAATTTTATATTTTTTATTGAACCTTGATCTTTTTTAGTTAAAAGTGGAATTATTTGTTTGAAAATTTATGCATTTTGTTGAAAATTTCTGTTTTTTGTTAGAAATATAAAACTACTTCCTTGAAAATTCATCTTTTTAATTGAGAATTCAACTATTTTGTTGAAAGTTCCTTTAAAGTTAGTCCAAAATTAATTTATGTAAGATAAAATTCTAATATATCATTTTTGGTAGAGAATTTATATTTGAAGTTAAAAATTGATCTTTTGCAGTTGAAAATTCAACCCTTTGGTTTGAAAATGCACATATTTAGCTGAAAATTCGTTATTTCGGTAGGAAATTAGTCCTGTCGCTTGAAAATTCATCTTTGTGATTGAGAAGAAAACTATTAAGTTGCACATTCCGTTTTTTTTTTTGTAAAAATTAAATTCTCTAACTGAAAATTGAACCATCCCGCTTTTGGTGGAACACTGAAATTTGGAATTAAAAGTGGATATTTTTGGGTTGAAAATTTAATTATTTGTTTCAAATATCGTATTTTTTATATAAAATTAATCTTCATGGTTGAAAATACATCTGTTTGCTTGAAAGATCAACTATGTATGTATCATCAAATGCATCTATTTTAGTAAAAATCCAATTCATTTGTTGAAATTTAATTGTTTGTTGTTAAATATTAATTCTTTTAACTAAAAAGGAATGATCCTATTTCTGATTTTATATCACTATATTTTTAATTAAAAATCTATCCTTTTTTTTGAAAACTCCACTATTTGTTTGAAAACTGATCTTTTTGATAAGGGTTCAAATATTTCGTTAAAAATTGATTAAAAATTCAACTGGACAATTTCAGGATGAAAAATTATATTTTTAATTAAAAATTAATTTTTTCATTTGAAAATTCGTTTTTCTGGTAGAAAATTATTGTTCTTTGTTAAAATCTTATCTTATTTATTTAGTATTGAACTATTTTCTTTATTTTTTGTTTGTTAAAAATTAATGTCTAAGGAAAATTTTAATTATATCATTGTTGGTTGAAAAATAATCGTTTTTTTGTAGATAATTAATGTTATGGGTAAAACATTAATCTGTTTAAAACCATTTTTTTTTAATAGAAAATTAATCTTTGTGTTTGAGATATCATCTTTTTTGTTAAAACTTTTACTATTTGGTGTCAAGTTCATCTCTTTTAATTAAAATTTGAAATAATCTGTAAAAAATTTCATTTTTTTGATCGAATATTAACTTTTATAAACTACAAACTCAATTATTCTATTTTTGTTTAAAATTTGATATTTCTTTGTTGAAACTTCATCTTTTTAGTTAAACATTATTTTATGGCTGAAAAATTAATCTGTCTTTTATTATTCTTAACATAGGTCCCCAAATTCGACTTTTTTTGTCTCAGATCGGAAAAAAACATCTTGCGTAATTTACTATAAAAGAATTTTAATCGCTGAGAGAATCTGCTAAATAATGTGTAGAACCTGCCTGGTTATGAGTAAATTCCATTTTATTCTAAATTCTTTTTATAATATTGTTCTTGTATTGAAAATTAATTTAGCTGATAATTCTATTACTTGTTTAAAAAACTTTTGTTTCATTAAAAATCAATCGTTGTGATTAAAAGTTCATCTTTTTTGTCAAAACTTTTACTATTTGGCGTCAAGTTCATCTGTTTTGATTAAAAATTTTTAATAACCTGTAGAAAATTTCATTTTTTGGATTGAATATTAACTTTTATAAACTAAAAACTGAATTATTTTATTTTTGTTTAAAATTTGATATTTTTAATTGAAACTTCATCTTTTTTGTTAAAAATGGAATTACTTGTTTGAAAAGTCCCGTATTTTGTTGAAAATTTGTATTTTTTGTTAGAAATATAAATATGAGGACCCGATACATCCATAAACCTGAACATAATTCATTCAATCCCACATTTCTTAAACCATATATTGTTTAAAAGCACATAAAACATTGGAAGCCTAAACATTTTATACAACTGTTTTGTTGTAAAGTTGAAGTGCAAGGAGTTTAATGGTACTTTTCTGATATTGAGTAAAGTTAGTGTAACATTGATGTACTTTTAGTTATAAGTTAATGTTTTAGTTATTATTTTCATTCAATATAAACATCAAATATTATTCCTGCGATGCATCGAATTTGTTATAAAATTTCATTGCTGATAAAAAATGCGGTAGCAACTTATTGAGATTTTGAGGTTAATATTACATTTTGCAATTCAAGAGCGAACTGCTCATACGGGGGTAGTTCAATAAGTCCTTAGAATGACCAACAGATGGCGCGCGAATTGCTCCAAATCATCTGTTTTCAGTCAGCACCACTCCCGACTAGATATATGGTGCAGTCACAGTCCACATCTTCTGAGTTTACGTGTTTTTATAACCAATTGAACAAAAAAATTGTTCGTTAAGAAAAATGGAAAAAAAACGAGTTCAGAGCCATAATCAAACATTTTCATTTAAAGGGTTTAACTCCATATGAGATAAAAAATGAATTGGACTCAGTTCATGTCACATCTGCCCCTGCCTTAGCAACGGTTTATA
>NC_046665.1:50842430-50848797 GCF_010883055.1 Belonocnema kinseyi
AACACCCACCGTATTCACCAGATTTAGCCCCCAGTGACTTTTTCTTATTTCCAAACTTGAAAAAATGGCTCGGTGGATAGAGATTTCCAGACAACGAAGACGCCATTGTCTCTGTAAGTGCTTATTTTGAGGAACTTCCGAAAACGCACTTTTCTGAAGGATTAAAAAAATTTGAAAAGCGATTGACCAAGTGTATAGAGCTCCAAGGAGATTATGTTGAAAAATAAAAAAAAATTTACCCAAAAAAATTGTTTTTATACTTCATTCTAAGGACTTATTGAACTACCCTCGTAGTAAACAAATTTATCAAAAAGACGTAAGATGAAAACATAAAAAGCTATTTTTTATTTTAATCTTGATTAAAATAGTTTCTGTTTTTTTCACCAAACATTTTATAAATTTGAATGAAATCTTTGTGTAATTTGTAAGAAAAAATTCAGTAAGAGCTTAACTTGCTTAAAGTTTTTGTAGTACATTTTCGTAACCTTTCATAGCAAAAAATAATATGTGATAGATTTTTGTAGATATATACGGAAAATTTACATTAAAGTGGCCAAAATTATCTAATTCTGCGACCAGCAGTTCGCTTTTGTATTCTAAAATACGATCATAAATAACAAGCAGAGAGGCTTAAATTGAAATAAGAATTCGATCATAAATAACAAGTGGATGCCCTGTATTGCGATTGCAGTGGTACGGGTGGAAAGGTGGTGGTAAATGAGAAGCGTTGATTAGTATTATCGACCTCGAAATTTGATACGATTATTCTTCCCAACGGTGATCCAAAAATACCTGCGCATGCTTGAACTGTATGTCGCTCTCTGGCTCTAGTTCGCGTACGTATTTAAAAATCAAGTACAGACGCGCACCGTAGCCAATGCACGTCACTCAAATCCAAGCAAGCGCAGATCAAGCCAGCTCCGTTGGGATCATTTAACTTCAAGAGAACGCGTGTAACGTTCCATTACTGTCTAACTTACGGTGACTTACGAGTGTCCCTTTCGCACGCATGTAGCTATCAAAGAACGAGCAATCGTGACAATTTTTTCATTATTTTCCAACTTTGTCTAGCCCATTCACAACTCGTGTCTCACGCATATATCAATGAAAATCGAGTAGTGTGACAATCGAAATCGACAATATCATTTAGAGATTTCATATTAAGGATTGGGCCGGGTTATGATGATTTGAGTTTCAGTCAGGTATTTATTATTGGGCATTTTTTTTAATTTGAATTTTTCGTATCATTAGCCAAAAAACTATAAAGAGAAAAAACGTCTCTTCATGTTACTATATGTCAACCTGCACTTGAAAACAATTAATGTTATAAATTTCAAAATGTCCATTTATTGAGACCTATGGGTCAATGCTTTTAGTGTTTTCGAAGATAAGGTAGAGTTTTTGAATCTGGCAGTTCAGCTATAAAAATTCATTAACACATAATTGTTCCTTGCCCACAAAGCACACTTCCGAAAAACCTGGTCTTTTCATAGAATTTAATCATTCATTATTCTTTGAATGCACAACATAGCTGTAAAGAATGTTAAAAATATCCGGAATACTAAGTCATATTTTAGACTTTAAAAACAGCGAAAACCCGATTTAATATCAAGCTTAGAATTTGGTAGGTTTTTAAAAAATGTCAGAAAGTTAGGAATCCAATAAGTAGCACATGCCCCTAAGCATTAGAAGTGATTTATTTCCAATTAATCTTACAGAATTAGCTATCCATGGAGCTGGTGAGACAGATACACTTCACAGGCTTGAATTTCCTCCTATTTGCCTTGGTGTTTATGGATTCAGGAATGATTTTTTTCAAACTATTCCGTTGGACGGGCGAACTCATCGTGCAGTGCAAGAGGGTCACTTCATAATTGGAAAATTAGGCGCACATAATGTGTTATTGCCGTATACGAATGAAGATGAAAGACGTGTGAAAATAGACGTACGCCACAACTTTGGTGATATCCATAGAGTAGTAGATCTAATATTTCCGGAACCTCTGTATTTCGGTTACTTTACACCCATCAACCTTAACGATGTAGAAATCATTGCAGCCCAATAATAATTTAAGTGCATTTAACACTTGTCTGATTTCTACCTTATCGACATTCTTTTGGAACAGTCTCTGTACATACGAAATTAAATATCGAGTTGAAACTTAAGAAAATTAAAGAGAAGGCACTAAGAATTAGAAAAATGTGTGTGACCTTAGTTTTTTATAGTAGTTACAAAAAAAAAACTTTACTGGTACCTCCATAGAGGGAGAATCAGTTTAGGCTATCGCATTGGTAAAGATTGTTCTTCCCTTACAAAATATATGTTCTATATTTGTTCTTCTTTCTTTCCTTGATAAAGAACCACTTATTAACATTAGTATTTTTCCAATTTGAATAAAATTATTGTTAAAAGTCAATGATAATTCTCGAACCGGTACTAAGGGAAAGAGCTTATTTCTGTAAGAAAACGTTACAATCGAATATCTATTTAATCATTTGTTAGTAGCAATAACAACTAACATAAGAATCAGAGACCGCATCATACTTATGATATGTGGGTTACTCCGCCACTGGTGTAAAATGTTATTAATAATCAAATTTGATCAAATTTACTAATTTATTATTTGTTCCAATGTCTATTCTAATACTGGTATAAGCTAGGAAATCACGTCCATACTTAAAGGTTAAAGAAATCCGCGATATTCAGTTTTCACATAAAACTAATACCTTCTCATTATGATGAGAATGCTATATTTTTACCAAATAAATTCACACAATGAAAATAGATTTTTATTCATTTACATTTTGCTAGGAACTTCTTGAGTTTCTATCAGCTAAAAACAAAGTTGCCTTTATGGGGAAGTAATATATCTCGAAGTAAACTTTCTATAGGAGAAATAAAAGTGGCCGAAGTTTTCAAATATTGTGTACAAGATTGAAGAGTTCTAGAAGATCAAAATGAAAGAGGGATTTTTATACAAGGTTGGCATCTCCTGGACATTCATATATTACTCTTAAATTATACAAATTTACCGTACTAGAGATTGAAAAAATGATTCTAAATTTAAGACATTTTCACCTAGAAAATGTAACTAAAATTAATTACTTCGCCCTGGATATAACCATTTGAGTAATGTTTTTCGAAGATTTATGGTGTATTCGTCTATTTCAGTTTGCCCTGGCTCTCCTTGTTTGCTTCTTCTCTGTGTAGACTTGTAGACAAATACCACATTCATGACCACATTTACATTATGCAGTCCTGAAAATCCAACTAAAGTCTCAAGCGAAGTCTGGGGAAATTCTTGGTGGTCACGCCACGAGGAAGAGTTTAGAGACTAAATCTAATGAGTTATTTATCAGTCCATGAATTTGCAGACATGTGATTAAAAGGCTAAGATTCCTTTACCTAAAAATTTTCGTCAAGCTCTTCCAGAAAAAAAACCTATTACCATATTAGGCAAAGATTACTTCCTAATTCAATTATATCATAATATATTATAATCCATTATTCATTAACAACTGAATGTTTTCTTAAATCTGTAGAATGCTTCTAATGAAATAAAAATGGAAAATACAGGTCTCGAACTCTTTTAAACATGTAAATAGATGCAGGTTGTCTTAAAAAATGACCATTTGACAAAAACGGGGGGTTGGCGGCAATTTTACAGAAAAAAAATAATGAAAAACTTTTTTTACTCAGGAATTGTTAAAAATTAAATATAGATTCAAAATACTTCTAAAAAATATTTTGTAAAATTATAACTGTTGAATCAACAAAAGTTAAATCAACAAAATTTCTTTATGTTACACGGTTATTAACAAATTTTATATATTACTACCCATTTTTTGCACAATTTTCTACTCGTGTAATGTTCGGATAATTTTAAATCCAATTAAAAAAATCGTGGAAAAGCTTTTTTCAAAAAACCTTTTTTATTCTTATTTTTTAATTTCTGTATTTTAAATATAATAGGCTTCGTCTTGCTTAAAAAATGACTTAAGAGTTATTCTGAAATTATGGTTCAAAGTAAAAACTGTATAATCTACAAACGTTTTTGTATATTTTATAAAAATGTTTTTAAAAATGTTGTCTATGGAGATTTTTTAAAATGTAATTTTACGGAAAAATAAAACAATATCCAATCAATATATTTTTATATTAGAGCTTTAAAACAATCGATTAATCTGTTTAAGTGTAAAATGCCTCTTTTAATTTTCTTTCCGTCTTCATAACTCCTAAAAAAATGAAATTTTAAGATCGAAATGTGCAGAATTCTTCATTCGCATAGATATATTATAAATTATTATTATTATTTGCACAGGTCTTGAATTATTTGAAGCGTTTTTTTAAAATTATTATTATCATTTTATTATTATTCATATCATGATAATATGACTTGATACTTTCGAGATAACTACACTAAAAAATGGTTTAGCTGTCCCAGCCAACCGTTTAGCTGAATTTCGTCTTCCAATAAAATATAGCCATGTCATCTATATTTCTAGCTGTTTCAGCTAAATTTTCCATCTAGAAATAATCTAGATAAATTAGCTAGATAATTTCTAGATGTCTAATTTAGCTAAAACAGCTTGGAATCTAGGTGACGCGGCTATATTTTTTGGAACACGAAATCCAGCTAAACCATATTTTCAGTGTATTTAAATGCTTCCCCTAGGCCCTTTCATTTCATTCAATTTTGACCAGAAATTTCTCTGGAAACCCGTTGGAATCCTTCCAGATCTTTCAAATATTATTGACATCCTGGATATTTATAAATATATATATTTTGCAACTTTTGAAAATCAAATGAAATTCTTTCAAAAACCCTTAAAAAGTGTAAATTTCGTTGAATTCCTGATAATTTTTTTAAACACCCTAAACTTTTTCAAGTTCTTTGAAATCCATTGATTCTTATAAAATCCCTTAATTTTTGGGAAATACCACAAAAATCGTCTAACATCTCGTAAAACGTGAATTCCTACAAAATCGGATAAAGTCCCTTGCAATGCCTTGAAGTCCACTGAAATGTATGAAAAACCCTTGAATTAAGTCGAAATTCTATAAAATCTCTGAAAACCCATGTGCCGTCACACCGCAGTCTGCCTAGTCCCTCCGCGAATTGACTGAGTGGTGTCCGGCAAAGTCCGAAGTAACAGGAAAACCTGCGGGGTTTATTTTTCCCGCTGCACAGTAGGATGGCTCAAAAATTTACAATTCAAAATAGTCTACAGGTCGCAATTGTAAACGGATATGAAAGTTTTTTTTTTATAAATAATCAGTATTAAATTTCTAAGAAAACTGATTAATTATGTTTATCAATTTTTGCTTCACATATAATTATTTATTTAATGCAAGTTATTTTATGAAAAAAAATATAAAAATAAACTCGATGTGTATTATATTTAACGTAGTATCTTTCTAAATTCGAAATACGCGACGAGTTTTCTGCAATTTTGAGGGCACTGAATTTGTCTTTGAATTTCATTTTCATCACTTGATTTCCCGCTTCATCAGCCATCGTTAAGAATTTTCAAAAACACTGTCGATTTACAAATATTATTCCGAAGTGATAAAAACAACTTATTCGGAAATGTACATTGAAACTCAAACCATAAGATAAAAAATTTACGTTTATAATACTTCCAACATTAGTAAAAGAACTTCTATTAAAAAATCTTCCAAACTTGGACGACCACGTCAGTAACTAGATTAAACTATTGTTGTTTTGAGGGTAACAAAGTAATTGCATCAGTCCCTAAATAAAAGGGAGGTGGTAGGGAAGGAGTGAGGAAATAAGATTTATTTATTAGTTACGAGACTAATACGAAATTAAAAGCAAGTTTTGTTTTGAAGTGTTATTGCTAAACCATTTTTAAACCAGATATTTGCGTTTGACAATAAATATTGTAGTTTCTTTATCTATAAAATTCTACAGTTTATCTTTTATATTAAAAAGTATTTTACACGTATATTCAATCATTATCCATCAAATGAATCAACAATAAACCATTGTTGTTATTAATAATCTATTTATTACAAATAATAGACTGGTGCCTCGCATGGAATATATATCTATGATTCGCATAAAATAATCGGTTTTTTCTGAAAAGGCTTGAAATCGGAAATTATTCACACTTTAGAACAATAAACATATTAAAAATAAATTATTTATGTTTTCTAAGTCTGTCTGCGTTAAATATGATACATATTGAGTTTTTTCTTTTCAGAAAATAACCTGTAGACTATTTTGAATTGTAAATTTTTGAGCCAGCAATTTGAATAGGCAGATTCCGAAGTGTAAGTGCTACTTCAGACTTTGCCTGACACCGCTCAGGCATTTCGCGGAGGGATTAGGCAGACTACCGTG
>NC_046665.1:50848897-50855242 GCF_010883055.1 Belonocnema kinseyi
ATAAAAAAAAATACGTGTCTCTTATTTTTCGATGTATTACAACATATTGCAGTTTCATCAAAATCGGTGAGGGACACCTGGGATAGTTTCCTTGTTAGTCAATAGCCAGCCAATGAAGACAAGTCATGAGTGCGATTTAGTCATTATCTAGCCAATGAAGGCAAGAGATGAGCGAGATTTAGTCATTATCTAGCCAATAAAGACAAGATTTGTCCAAGTTGTTGTCAATATCTAGCTAATTAAGGCATGAAATGAGCTTGATTTAGACAATATCCGGCCAATGAATGCAAGTCATGAGTGCGATAAATGATAAATGACAAGTTCACATTGAATTACCTTGGAAAATGACCTGTGTTTTTAGGCCATGACTTTCTTTGCATTTCCCCGTTAGAGCCCAATGCCTTTCATAGGGAACATTTTTTTCGCAGAACTGCAGTTTTCGAGATATTTGGTAATGTTTCTTAAAAGGGTTGGATGTTTAACCATCTATAACTCGAAAACGGTTCATTTTCGGACTTTGTGCCCCATTACAATTTTGATCGAGACATTGAGAACTACAATTTTACGAAGTTTAATTAAAATCGACCGAAAGCCATTTCATGTACATTTGCTGCGGGGTCCTTTTGGTATTTAACTTTTTCCGAATTGACGTAGGTACTTTTTTACGTTTTTATTGATCTAAGGGCGTGGAAAATTGGTATTCTCAACATTTTTATTGAGTATGATAAGAGCAAATTTTATTTTCATAATTTTTATTTAATTGATAAGTGGTCCATTTTATATTTTTAAGATTTTTACTGAGCTGGAAAGGAAAAAATTTTTGTTTTCAACATTTTAATAATTGAAAAAAGCATTCTTTTTTATTTTTAACAATTTCATTGAGTTAGACAGCAAAAATTTGGGTTTATTTATGTCATTTTCATTGAGTTAAAAAGGGTCATTTTTGTTTTTAATATTTTTATTCCGTTTAAGGAAATCATTTTTTCCAATTTTTATTGAATTGGTTGAGGATATGTTTTTATTTTTAACATTTTTGTTCATTTGGCAGGGAGGAAATTTTGGTTTTCAATTTTTTTTCTTGAATTGGAAGAGGGAAATTTTTTATTTTCAACACTTTTATTGAGTAAGAAGCAAAAAATTTGTTTTTTCAATTTTGTTTTTGAATTGGATTAAATATATGGATTAAATATTTTGGATTAAATATTTGGATTAAATATTTTTTATCAAATATAATTGGATTAAATATTTTTATTCAGTTTAAGGAAATAATTTTTTTTTCAATTTTTTTGAATCGGTTAAGGAACTTTTTTTATTTTGAACATTTTTGTTCATTTGGGAGCTTTTAACTTTTGGTTTAAAATTTGTTTCATAAATTGGAAGAGGGAAATTTTTTATTTTCAACACATTTATTGAGTAAGAAGCAAAAAATTTGTTTTTCAATTTTGTTCTTGAATTGGATTCAATATTTGGATTAAATATTTTTGATTAAATATAATTGGATTAAATATTTTTATTCAGTTTAAGGAAATAATTTTTTTTTTTCAATTTTTTTGAATCGGTTAAGGAACTTTTTTTATTTTGAACATTTTTGTTCATTTGGGAGCGTTTAACTTTTGGTTTAAAATTTGTTTCAATAATTGGAAGAGGCAAGTTTTTTATTTGTTTATAAAGTTGAAAGAGATTAAGTTTCTTTTTTTTCTGAATTGAAATAGGGATCACTTTAAGGGCTTTTATCGAGCTGAAACGGAGTATGTTTCGATTTTTATTTTATTTTGTTGAATTGGAAAAGTGTTTTTATTTATAAGATTTTTAGATACTTAGAAGGGAGAAAATTCATGTTTTAATTTTTTCCGAATTGAAGGACCGAAATTAAAAAAAAAAAAGAGCTTTAAGAGTTGGATAATATTTTTCTTATAATTTAAATTACTCAATTTAGAATTAGAGTTTAAAATCATAAGTTTAATAACTTAATAAACAAATATTTTTTAAACGGATGTTCATTGAGTTGGAAGGAAGGAAATTTTGATTTTCAAATTTTTATGATTTGGAAGAGGGACATTTTTTTAAGACTTTCATTGATTTAGAAGAGAGGATATTTCTATTTTCAGTTTTTTTCGAATTGTAAGAGGGACATGTTTTTTAAAAGATTCTTAGTGACTCGAAAGGGAGGAAATTTTGGTCTTAATTTTTTCTGAATTGGAAGAGAGTAACTTAAAAAAAAAAGATTTGTATGGAATAAGATAATATTTCTTATTGGAATTTAAATGATTTAATTTCAAATTTGAATTAAAATAATTTAATTAACAAAGTTTCTTATTTTAAACATTTGCATTTTCTTGGAAAAGAGGAAATTTCGATTATTCATATTTTTTTAATTGGAAGATGCCAGCTTTTTCTTTAATTAAAACGGTCGCTCTGTTTATAACAGCCAGCGAGAAACTTTTGAATTTCTTCGTAGTATATTCAATACATCCATTTGACAATAATTGACCGATCAAATGTCACGGAGAGACATTCAATGGATTTACTCGTCCTAAAATTTACATCAAAGTGTATACATCGCTTACCAGAATGCGTTAATATAACAGTCGTTCAGTAGGGGTGATTATCGTCGATTATTCAACATGAAGGATGGCACTTGCATTGACGAAAAGTCAATAATCGTTATGTAAAATGATAAGCCCATCGATTACACTTCATACATGAAAACGTCGTATATAGGAAACATTTGTTCCTCGTTGTAACCAATAGTTTTCCTAATGGCTTTTTCTTTGTATGTAACGACATTGATTTCCACCTCTTTTTATGCATTTTGCAGTACTTTAATTGTCAGGGAAAAGTTAAGTACTTTACATTGACTTCGTATTTTCTTGTTGTTTACAGGAGCTAACGGATAACGTATTTTTCAGGTTCGGAAATATGGCAATATATAACAAATTGGAGAATGATTTTAGTTTCTGTGCAGCTTTCTCTAAAAAATAGTTATGTCACGAAAATCTCGAAAGCATTGTTGTTGCTTTTCCTCCATTTTGCCGATAATTTTTCACTTTCATTTTCGTGTTCCTTAATGTTTCCAGTTTTTAATTACATATTTATATTCCTTAGAATGAGATTTTTTGACTTTACATCGTTGAAATATATGAACATGGGACTCATACATCCACGCGTGGCGTTATCAGGGTCACTTTAAGAGGTGTGCAGTTGTAGGGTTAAAAATTGAGTTTCGGGTAAAGAGTAGTAAAAAAGAATGTTACATTAGTGTGAATAATAAAATTGTCACAAGTTTAAGATTTATTTATATAAAGTTTTATTATTACATTTTCAGTTGAAATAATTTATTTTCAACTAAGAAAAGGGGAATTTTAAACAAAAAATTAAAGTTTTAACCAAACTGATAAGTCTTTGACAAAACAAATGAATTTGAACAAAAAGTGTAATAGTTGACATATCCATGAAAAAAGGTTTGAATTTTCATTTTCAAAAACCAGTTAAATTAAAGCAATAAATACGAATTTTTAGCAAAAAAGTGAACAAGAGACAAACTTTTAATAAAGAATAAAATAGTTTAATGTTAAGTAAGAGAAATTACGTCTATTAAAATAAAATTTCATTGAAAAATAAAATATCTGCATCTGTTCAAAAAATTAATTTTCTTTAAAAAACTGACTTTCAACTAAATAAATGAAACTTGAACCAGATTCTTTACTTAAAAAATAATAATTTGTAACAAAATACATTAATTTTCTAACAAACATCTTAATTTTTAATGGGATTTTTTCCCAAATAGTTTAATTTTCAACTAAAAGGGTAAATTTTCTCCAAAAAAGGTTAATTTTGTATCAATAAAAGACATTTCCAAGACAAAAGATGAATTTTCAAAAAAAAAGTCTAATTTTCAGTCAGAGAAGTCAGTTTTTAAGCAATTAAAATAAAATTTTAATGAAACACATTTTCAACCAAAGAAATGAATTTTCTACTAAAAATATTAATTGTTAGCCAAAGACATGAAATTCTAACCAATAAAGATTATTTTTTACCAAAAAAGAATAATTTTTAACAAAATATATGAATCTTCAACCAAGATTAATATTTTACAACCAAATACAAAGCTTAAATAAAATACAGAAATTTTTAAACAAATAGTTAAATTTTCAACTGAAAAAGGCAATTCAGTTAGCCTCAATCATAAATGATGAGAATGTAAAACGAGAATTCTGTCAACTAATTATTGAATTTTGAAACCAAAAAAATTAATTCTTAACAAAACCGTTGAATTTTTAACCAAAATTATAATAGAAGACTCTTCAATCCAAAAAATTTACTTTTAATAAAAAATAGTTTAATTTTTATCCAAAGACATGAATTATGAACTAAAATAATAAGTCTGTAACTGAAATAGTTAAATTTTCAGTTAATAAATTTAATTTTTAACAGAAAAAAATGTATGTTCAACTATGGGAATGATTTTTTTGTTTTATAAAAGTGTTTATATAAATTTTAGCTAGTTCGGACTCTCAGTTTTGGCAGACTTACAACTTCCTGAGAGCAGCAAGAAATGTCTTTAAAAATGCGAATTTTCCTATATTCGTATTCGCTCAAACTGAATGATTTTTCGTAAAAAAAAAGCAAAATTTCTTCGAAAACTCAGGTTTAAAATTTCAATATATATATGAAAGAATTGAACCATTCTGATGTATAATTTGCAGATCAAATAAAAAACGAGCAACCTGTCTAAAAGGTATGCATATTATTTTACTGTAACAGAAAATATTATTATCAGGCTGGTTTTTGACATTAAAACAGAACCCTAAAAACATAGTCTCACTCTAATTTCATGCATGATAAATAATATTTTAGAGGGTACTATTTACTGGCCTTAATCAAGATCCGAGAGAAAATCAAATGTTATTACGGTTTTTTGTTTCTTGTGAGCACTAATGAATGTCATAAATTTTAGTTATGTTACAACAGTAACCAGAACAGAAAATTCTGAAAATTGTCCCAGACGGAAATATTATGTATAGTTTATACATTGCGTAGTATTATATATAATATTAATTTGTTTTATACTTTTTTTATATAAAATATATGAATATTATCTATAATACTTCACACTATATATGATCTATACATAATTTTTCCGCTTGCCCAGGCAGAAATATTATATATAGTTTATAGTGTGAGGTAATATATATAATATTCATTTGTTTTATTCATTTTTTGTATAAAAAAAATAAATATTATATATAAAACTTCACATTATATATAAAGTATGTATAATTTTTCTGCCCGGGTAGGGTCCTAAATTTAAAAAGAAACCTAGTTTTTACAGTGTTTGATCCAATTTCGGAATGATGTTGATCAACCGAAATTTACTGTGTACTAGTCGGTTTTATAAATAATTCATATAAAGATTTTTGATTTTCAGTGTGAGTGTATAGGTGGTACCTTTAAGAGGCTCAAGATGAATTGACATTCGAATTGACTTAAACTGCTCAGTGATTTAGCTTTGTTTTGCGACTTGGTGTTCCAGTTCTCTTGTCTCGTTGGGTGTTATATGTAAGTCGAATTAGTGCAATTAAGATATTATAGCACGGTGTTGCACAGCGGGACAAAATCGATCTGAAAATAACTGGAAAGCGGGACGCACTTGGTGTCTAACGCTATATGTAGTCAGAGATCCATAGGGGTCCGAGCTAGCACCGTGTTGTCTGGGATTACGGAAATACGTGGGGTTAGCTTTGCTCCATACAGGCAGGCGGCTAGCTGATGCTGAGTTACGTTCTCCGTTATATCCCCAGACCTATTACCCTCAGACTCCCGTAAATACACCATACGTTCACTTCCTCTGATTTCCCATAGTCCTTCTCGAAATACGTCAACAAAATCTCTCTCAGCTCTTGAGCACATCATTCAGCTTTATCGACTTTCTTATCTCAAGTTATTATTCCACATTATATTTTCCCAGGCCACTATTGGGCTACTGTTTTCAGAGAAAATTACACTAATGTTACTATTTTCTCAAATTGTATCTCCGGATAGTATAAACCCTACATAAAGCATTTCGCCTCAGAGTGCGGATGTCAGAGGCCCTGGTCCTTGGCATGGTGAACCTTAATAAATTTTAAATTAAAAAAGACATTGCAAGAAGTTTTTTGCGGAAAATTATGTTTACACAGTATGTGCATATTTTTAACAAACAAATTAAATAATCGTGTGTGCCCTTTTTTCAAAATTCCAAATTTTTATTATAACAAAAATTATAATAAAAAATTTTTTTAGTCAGAGATTGTTAAAAATCAAATCTAGAGTCAAAACAGTTTTACCAAATTTTGTCTACAATTA
>NC_046665.1:50855342-50857183 GCF_010883055.1 Belonocnema kinseyi
TAAAAAAAAATACGTGTCTCTTATTTTTCGATGTACTACAACATATTGCAGTTTCATCAAAATCGGTGAGGGACACCTGGGATAGTTTCCTTGTAAGTCATTTTCATTTCTTGCCTTTATGGGTTCTATATTGATTTCCTCTTCATATCTTGTCTTTATTGGCTGAACATTAGCAATAAACGACAAGTTTACATTGAATGACCTTCAAAAATGACCTGTGTCTTAAGGCCATATCTATCTTTGCATTTACCCGTTAGAGCCCAATAACTTTCATAGGGAACATTTTTTTCGCAGAGCTGCAGTTTTCGAGATATTTGGTAATGTTTTTTAAAAGGGTTGGATTTTTAACCCTCTATAACTCGAAAACTGTCCATTTTCGGACTTTGTGCCCCATAATACTTTTGATCAAGACATTGAGAACTACAATTTTACGAAATTTAATTAAAATCGACCGAAAGCCATTTCATGTACATTTGCTGGGGGGTCCTTTCTTCCTTTTCTTTCTTAATTAGATGTGTGAAATCTAACCTTTTTAAAAACATAAATGGAAAAATTAGCATTGCAACGATCAAAGTTTTAATTTAACACTTTGAAAATTTAACGATTAAAGGCTTTCTACTTCGAACAATTCAGTTTCCAATTGTTTAAGTTTGAATTTCTGATTTATAACTGCTCAAAAGGTTTTGGATTTGAAAACTTTTAAAAGTTTCAATACAAAGTTTAAATTAGTTGAACTATTTAATGCTTCCGAATTTTCAAGTTAAAATCTATCAACTGTTGTATTTTGAACAAATTCAGAATGGAATTTAAAAATTTATTATTCTTCAATATTTAACACTCGAAATACATTCAGGTTTTGGAACTTTAAACGTTTTTGATCAAAAACATTTTTATTCTAATGCTTCTAATTTTTATTTTTCAGGTCAGCGTCCTTTCTCGATTTTCCCGATCTCGACAAAACTCCCTGATTTCCCGGTCCATTGTCCACCTTGTATAAATCTAACTTTTAAATCAGAATGACAATTTTCGTATTTAATATCCACTAAAAGTGTTCCGTCTTTTTTAAACTAAAATATAAAATCAGGAACTTTATTAAATCGTATTTTAATTATAACAAGAAGTGATTCCCAACCAGGAAAAATTAATTTTAACCCGATGGTTTTGCACATGCTATGTGCAAAATTCACAAGCAGATTTTTCATTCATAAAATGCAAGACAAAGCGAATCCATTATTTATTTTCCAAGTAATATCAATCAGAACCATGAACAAAACCACTTGATAAAAATGACAAATATAACTCGTGATGGAACTCCCGTGCAATATTGAAAGTTTTCTCATTCTCGTACTATTGACATGTCAGTCGGATGAAAGACTTTTTTATGAATAATTTTCAATATACATTCGAGCGTAAAAGCTTTACTGTTGGATGCGTAATTATAGCCAGATTATGGAAAAATTTCAGCCAACGAGAAATCAAAGAAGCTTTCAGTCCAGAAATGATGAGTTTAAGAAGGGTTGTGTGAGCACCTCTGATGAGCCTCGCTCAGGACGCCCTGTTGAGATCACAACTCCAGGTACGATCGAAAAAATCCATCAAATAGTGCTGGAAGACCGCAGATTAAAAGTGCGTGAGATAGCTGAGACCTGTAAGATGTCATATGAACGTGTGCACAATATTTTGCACCAACATTTGCATATGGAAAAGCTCTGCGCAAGATGGTCATTCGTTGCGATGGTTAAAATCAACGATCTGAAGTTTGAATTGATGCCGCACCCTCCCTACTCTCCAGACCTAGCCCCGAGTGACTATTTTCTGTTTTCTAACCTCAAAAAATGGCT
>NC_046665.1:50857283-50867322 GCF_010883055.1 Belonocnema kinseyi
ATGGCATTACTAGACTAGAACACCGCTATGAGAAATGTATCAGCCTTGGAGGAGATTATGTTGAGAAATAAAAAAAAAATTCTTAAAAACGTTGTTTTTCTTAGTCAGACCGGAAACTTATCAATCCACCCTCGTATCAACTAAAGATGCCATGCTAATGAAACTAGATTTCGTTTACTAGGTATTACTAGGTTAGCATACTTTAATGAACTGTATTACCATAATTTTATTAATAAGGAATCCTTGTCATTTCAGCTAGATTTAGTTTAACTAGAGCCGTTTGTTGATTTTAAAGAAAAACATTTTTTCAGTGAATAATGTGATGAATTCCGACAAGTAAAGGAAATTAAAGGTTCAATATAAGCAAATGATCTTATTTTGTTGACCAGGCTGTTAAATTTTGCTTGATGTTAAAATATCAAATATTATCGATTACTGCTCTAATATTTTAGAAACGTGAAAAAATCTGCCTCCTTCTGAATTTTAACCGGGACCGCCAACTAACCACGAGTAGACCGTTAACCAGTATTAGACCCGTTTGCAATATTGGTTAACGCTCCACTCATGGGTCGTGGTGCTCCCGGCTCAAAAATAGTTCAAAATAAAATACTAGTGAGACTATTAAAAGTTGAAATTTCTTTCTTAATTTAAAAGTGAAAAAGAAACTCTTCTGCATTCATTTGTCTTTTTCTATTTTCAGGTCTAACACTACTTTGTGACTTCCTAAAAGTAACGCAAATAGCCCAGACTTTTAAGCAAAGCATAAACAGTGATATACGTTTATTAAATTAATTTTTTCATAGAAAATGAGGCCAACATGAATTTTCATCTGAAAAAATTAATTTTCTACCATAAGAAAAAGAATTTTTACCAAAAAGTATGAATTTTAACATAATTGTTAAATTTTCAACAAAATATTTCAATTTTCCACCAAATAGTCGAATTTTTAACCAAAACAAATTAACTTTCAATCAAAGATATTTGAATTTTCTAATTGAGCTCTATTAACTCAGTTCGCATCTATGCTAAAAAAATGAATAAATGAGGAAAAAGGGTAAGTTTCTACAGAACAGGGAAAATAAGAGGAATTATTTAAATAAGGTGAATAGAATCGATTTGAGATACTTTTGACTTAAAAGTTCCAAATGTTAAGGCTTGCAATTAGAAAAAATTAGAAGATTAAATAATCACTGATTCAATATTACAATTTGTTCAGTTTCAAACGCTATTAATTTCAATTTTTCAGTTTAAGCCTTAATGACCTATTTTTAATGTTCCAAATTAAATTATTATAATTTTTTATAGTTTTTAATTTTAAATTTAAAAGTTTCCAAGGTTCAAATCGCCTCCTTCCATACCTCCCTCGCTTACTCTCCTTCCTGACGCTAACTTAACCTCCTCTTTTCCAATGCCCCTCCTCTCACTCCTGCCTGTCACTTACCTTGATTCCATTCTCTTTCCCAACTATCAATCCTATTCAACCCACCACGGCTTTCCATCCTTTCCTGTCCCCATATTTTCCCTACCGCCCATCCTCTCATTTCCCCCTCCCCATTTCCCTTATACACTCCCCCTCCACTTGCTCTTCTTCCTTTCCTCTTCAATCCCACAACTTCCTAAACTGCCACCACAATTACCCTCCTTTCACTTCTCATACTCCCCCTCCCCTTGCTTGTCCTACTCACAATTTCCTCATCAGCCCACACCTCCCCTCATTTCTTCTAACTTCCTAACTTCTTCTCTCCTCACATCCCTTCGCTTCCCGTCAATTATTTCCCCTCTCGAATAAAAATAACGACGGACGGACACCCAACCGAAACGATAAGGGTTTCTGCCCGAGGCTGCCAAACCCTAAAGAAGGGATGTTTACTTGTATTAGACTAAAAAAATTAGTATGAGAGTGCGTGTCCTGCATTTTTCACCCATTTATTGACTTACATGAGAAGATAATTGTTGTGCCATCGAGTAACAAAGGTTATGCTAAGTGATTTTACCTGTGAGAGACGTTGATGTTGACGAGATTAATATTTTACGAATAATGCATCTTCAATTTGCTTTATGTTCTGAAGCGAGAATAACAAGCTCGAGAATACCTTGGGAGTACGTAGCTCCTTAAATTCTCTACCCTACTTGTCAAATGCTACCCCGCATGGCACGTGACATGACTCGTGAGAGATGCACAGAGCCAGTATTGCGGCAACCTTTAAGTAAAAATCCCCACATTCGCTTCTGCCGGAAAATCTAATCGCACTGAAAACGTATACTGAATGACGTGTCTTCGTCTTCGAGAAAATATCCGATAGAATCGAGCTTTTCAAAAGAAAACGTTAATATTGCCGAGGAGAAAAGCTCCATCGATACTCCCAAGATTCCTTTGCGTCGCACAATCTTTACTATTGTCAAATAAAATCTGATTGTGCGCCTCTTTCTTCTATTTTTTATATTAAAATAATAATAGTTAAGCGAAGGATTTTTAGAGTTAAATTTATTAACAATTCAGTATAAAAATTAGTCTTTCGAACAGTAAAGTATTAAAAGAAGAGAAGAGCCAAATTTAAGCAAAAACTAGAGAACATAAATTTTCAATTAATAAATTCAATTTTCAACAAGCGAAACGCTTTTCAGAAAAATAGTTCAAATTTCAACAAAAAAGAACACTTTTCAACTAAAATGATGAATTTTTAACAAAAAATAAATTTCGAACAAAGCAGTTCAACTTTCAACCAAGTAGTTGAATGTTTAACCAAAAAAGATGGTTCTTCAACCTAGAAGATCAATTTTCTAAAATAAAAGACGAATCTTCAAAGAAGTACAAGAATTTTCAACAAAAATCTTGAATTTTTAGCTGAAAGAATATTAATTTTCAACCAAACAAAAAAATAGTTTGAGAAGAATAGTTTCATTTTGATCCAAAAAGATCAGTTTTCAACCACACCCGTAGGTAAAAAATTTATATATAGTTTACGTGCAGTGGATAAGACAATGGTATTTTTAATTTGTTGTGTCAATTTTTCTGCACAAGACAAATAAAAAATGTCAGTGTTCTGTCTGCTATATTTAAAATAAGTAGTTTAAGCTAAGTAGTTGAGTAATAAAAAAAACATAACTTTGCGCGATGATAATTAATTTCGAGTTAAGAAGATTAATTTTTTCTTCAAAAACACTCATTTTTAACCAAATACATGAATTTTTAACCAACTAGTTGAATTTGTAATTGAAGAAGATAAATTTTAAACCCGAATGGAAATACTTTAACTTTCAGTTAAACAAGTTATTTTTCAAGAAGAAAAACTCATTTAAAAAAAAAAAGATTGATTCTCAACGAAAAATGGAATTGCTGACATTTTAATAATGAAAGATTTTAATTTTAAATAAAACACACTTGATGTTTGAACGAAGAAAGATGAGTTTTTAATCAAAATGTATTTTCTACGATTAAAGACGAATTTTCCACAAAATGCGTAAAATTTTAACTAAATTGTTGCATTTTTGCCTGGGAAAGATTAATTTTTAAGCAAAAAATGGAATACTTACATTTTCAGTTAAAATAATTGATTTTCTAACAAAGAAACAACCAGTCTTCATCAAACTAGTTAAATTTGTAACCATAGCGTATAGATAAGTTTTCAGCTAAATTGACAAATCTTTAAGCAAAAAAAAATTAATTTTGAATAAAGTACTTCAACTTTTATCCAAGTAGTTGATATTTCAACCAAAAATATTTGTATTTTGAAATAAAAAAGTATTAGACTTCAACCAAAAATGACCGATTTTCAACGCAATAGTTGAACTCTCAACTATTATAATTTTCAAAATAAAAAAGTAATTTTTTATCATAATAATTCAATTTTCAACCTTGTAATAAAATGTTTGACCAAACAGATTAATTTTCTACTAAAAAGGCGTTTTTCTACAAAAAAATTGATTTTATCTAAAAAAAGATCAATTTTCAACCCTAAATTAAATAGGTGAATTTCAAGTAAAAAAGTTATTTTTTAGCGAAAGAAAACAAATTTTCGACTGAAACCATTAATTTAAAAAAAAAAAATTATTTTTGAACATAGTAATTAAGCCTTCAACATAGTAGTAGAATTGTTAATAATTTAATAATTTTTTTGTTCACAATTGTTTTGCAATTGTTAGTAATTTGTTTGCCTTGTATTTCTATTTCCTTTTTCTAGATTTTCTACAACAATTTTTTTGAAAAGTCATTCTTTTTGTTTAAAATTCAACTGTTTTGTTGAAAATCAACTTTTTGTTAAATATTGAACTATTCTGTTGTTTTTGCAAACTCGTCTCTTTGGTTTAAAAATTCATCTGTTTAGTAGAAATTGAATCTGTTCAAGATGAAATTGCTTTTTTGGTGGAATTAAACTATGTTTTATTTTAAATTAAGCTCTTTATTGTTTGAAATATCTACTATTACATTATTCGTTGAAAATTCATCTTTTTTGGTTAAAAAATTATGAACTTCGTTGAACTGAAAATTTACCTATTTTAGATGAAGACTAATTATTTTTAGTTAAAAAATTTATCTTTTTGGTTGAAAGTTAAACTATTTTCTTAAAAATTGAAAAATGTTAAAACTCCACCTTTTCAATTAAAAATTCAACTAATTGTTCGAAAATTCATGTATTTTGTTAACAATTCGTGTTTTTCGGTACACTCGAGTGGCGGTACTGCGAACATTTAGCACAGGTCCGTCCTCAATAGTAAGAACACATGGGGGGAGCCCACTCCACGGACTATTTACTATGTTCAAATGTCAACTGTTTACATCCTGACAGTTTGTAGTGACGATTTCAATCGTACTGAATTTCGTAGTAACGCGACTCGAGTGTATAAAATTAATCATCTTGGCTAAAAATTCGTCTTTTTTGTTGAAAATTCAAATATTTTGTTTAAAATTCAATTAATCTGTTGAAAACCAGTTTGTTTCTTTTTTATAATATCTGCTGTGGTTGGTAAAAAATTGGTATTTTTTTAAAGGTTCCAGTATTTTGCTGAAAATTAAAATATTTTGTTAAAAATGTAGGTATTTTATTAAAGTCATCTTTTTTAATCAATAAATTTAAGCCTTTGTTGAAAATTCGTCTATTTGGGCAGAAAATTCGTCTTTTGGGATTGAAAATTTAGTTTTGTTAAAAATTCAACTGTCTTGAAAAAATACAATTATTTAGTTAAAAATTCAACAGTTCTTGGCTGAACTGTACACTTTTTATTAAGAAGGAAAATTTCGTTCAAAAATAATTTTCGTAGCTTGAAAATTCAACTATTTCTTTGAAAATTTCATTATTTTGTTTCCCGGCCACCATATGTGCTTAATCGAATTTCAAAATTAAAATGTATGTTAAGCTCACGTAACCACATCTTCAAATCGAGTCTAAACCTATCTCATAATTAAGGGCTCATTTAAAGCTAACTTAATGCCCTATTGCCAAATTTAATGCTGTACTTTTTTTAAAACCAGGGGTTACGCTAGCTTAACGTTAAGCTGGCGGAACCCCATGTTGAAAAAATGTTAAATCGAGTTCTGTTATATCACATAGTTAAGAGATCATTTAATGCTCATTTAATACCCTATTGCAAAATTTAATGATCTACTATTTTTTTTTAAACCGGGGCTTACGCTAACTTAACGCTAAGCTGACGGAACCCCATGGGAAATAAATGTTGAATCGAGTTCTGTCCTATCACATAATTAAAGGCTCATTTAATGCTCTCTAAAACCACGAACAATTATTTTCCAATAGCCACCCCTAATACAGAAAAACCACCCTTAATATAAATTATGCACGAATTGTAAATCTGACTATACTATAATTAAGGGCTTATTTAATGCTAATTTAATGCCCCATTGCCAAATTTAACGCTCCACTATCTTTTTTTAAACCAGGCGTTACGCTAGCTTAACATTAAGCTGACGGAACCCCATGTGAAATGAACGTTCAATCGAGTTCTATGCTATCACATAATTAAAGGCTTATTTAATGCCCTCCAAAACCACCAAAAAATATTTTCCAAAAGCCACACCTAATACTGAAAAATCGCCCTTAATATAAATTATGCAAAAATTGTAAATCTGATCATACTATAATTAAGGGCTCACTTAATGCTCATTTAATGCCCTATTGCCAAATTTAATGCTCCACTATTTTAAAAAACACGGGGGTTACGCTAGCTTACCGTTAAGCTGACGGAACCCCATAGCAAATAAACGTTGAATCGAGTTCTGTCCTATGACATCATTGAAGGCACATGTAATTCTCTCTAAAACCACGAAGAATTATTTTCCACCCCCCCCCCTCCCCCCATAATACTGAAAACCCATCCTTAATATAAATTATACACAAATTGTAAATCTGACCATACTATAATTAAGGATTCATTTAATTTTCATTTAATAACCATAGCCAAATTTAATGCTTCCCTATTTTTGTTCAAACCGGGGGTTCGTCAGCTTACCGTTAAGCCAGCGTAACACCTGGTTTTTAATAATAAGTGAGTCCTTAATAATTCTCTAAATTCAAACCAGTAAGGGACGTAGATATAATTAAAATGTGTAAGGATTTTCGCTGAAAATGATTGTTCTCAATAATGTAAATTTAGACAGTGTCCAAATTTTTTCAAACGCAGAGGATTATAATTGTTTCAAAGGCATAAAATAAACCTTTAATGAGCCCTCAAATGTGATATGGACAGATTTACAATTTGTGCATGATTTATATTAAGGGTGTTTTTTCAGTATGAAGGGTCGATTTTGGAAAATAATTCTAAGTGGTTTTGGAGAGCACTAAATGAGCCCTTAATTATTTGATAGGACAGAACTCGATTCAACGTTTGTTTCACATGGGGTTCCGCCAGCTTAACGTCACGCTAGCGTAACCCCCGGTTTAAAAAAATAGTGGAGCATTCAATTTCGTAATGGGGCATTAAATGAGAATTAAATGAGCCCTTAATCATAATATGGTCATATTAACAATCTGAGCATAATTTATATTAAGGGTCGTTTTTCAGTATTAGGGGTGGCTTTTGGAACATAATTTTTCGTGGTTTTGGAGAGTATTAAATGAGCCTTCAATTATGTGATACGATAGAACTCGATTCAAAAATTATTTCACATGGGGTTCCGTCAGCTTAACATTAAGCTAGCGTAACCACCGGTTTAAAATAAAATAGTGGAGCATTAAATTTGGCAATGGGGCATTAAATGAGCATTAAATGAGCCCTTAACTATAGTATGATCAGATTTACAATTTGTACATAATTTATATTAAGGGTGGTTTTTCAGTATTAGGGGTGACTTTTGGAAAATAATTTTTGGTGGTTTTGGAGAACATTATATGAGCCTTTAATGACGTGATACGATAAAACTTGATTAAACGTTTATTTCACATGGGCTTCCGTCAGTTTAACGTTAAGCTAGCGTAACCCCCGGTTTTTTTTTAAATAGGAAAGCATTAAATTTGGCAATGAAGCATTAAATGAGCACTAAATGAGCCCTTAATTATGTGATATGACAGAACTCGATTTAACATTAATTTCACATGGGGTTCCGCCAGCTTAACGTTAAGCTGGCGTAACCCCTGGTTTTTTTTTAAATAATGCAGCATTAAAGTTGGCCACAGGGCATGAAATTAGCATTAAACGAGTCCTTAATTATGAGATAGGTTTCAACTCGATTCGAAATGCTATTACGTCAGCTTAACATACCTTAAATTAAATAAAAAAGAGTAAAAATAGGAATCCAAAATCTTGCTTGAGTGCTAACGTGAACGAATTTCCAAATCAAAAAAAAGTATAAGTATACACATTTAGATTTCAATGATATAGAATGTCTGTTCATACAGCGTTCTTTGAGCCAATGCTTCATTTATCTAGACAATGTGATTTAGAATCAAGATTTAAAAAAAGTTCGAGTAGTTTTGCGATATTTTGCAAAATATTTCGAGTAAATAGAATTCCACATGCAATAATGCAATTTTTTACCATTTTCACGTATCAGAAGCAATATCGGAATCTCCATACGGATTCAGTAGCAGAGGCGGAGGTACGCATTGATTATTAATCATCACGTCTGGTTAACTCCACTCCACTCTACGCGACGCGACTTGGCGGAAAAATCCCTTCTTTCCCATACCCAAATGAATGATATATTCGAGTCAGGTCGGTCCGCAAGACCGATAAGAAGTCCTAGCAGAGAGTACTATAATAATTATGCAGAGAATATCACTGTGGGTGGTACCCGCATAACAAGTGGACCTCAGAAAATGGAGTGCACTCGCACCTACATACGTAATTGTGCTTTGCTCTTTTCAACTCAGGGGTCCATTCAGTCTGTTGCTTTTCCTTTTCCTACCCCCTCGATTCTTAGTATACAGTGAAACCCTTCAATATCCCTCCCTTCTATAGCCCTCCCGATAACTAACGCTGCGCCGCAAGTAGCTGTAACAGAAGCTGAGCGGGGTGCGCGGGGTCTGTCGTTGTCACTCAAACAAACGCTCAGGCGTGAAGAAAGAAAAGCAGAATGGACTATAATGAGTTAGTTCCCACCTACCGTCAGCCCCAAAATTAGTACTATAGGACAGTTTCACTGTATAAAGTTCGGTCCAAATTTTTAAAATAATTTTTATGCGTACTCTCAGAAAAATTTTTGTTTGAATAAAAAAATTCTTTCTTTAATATACACGGAGAGAAATTTCACGAGATTATTGCACGTAACTGCTCCTTGATCTTATTCTAGCTTTGGCACAAGAACTAAGATCTAGAAACCCCTGCTTTTAATCAACGGCCGTTGATTTAGAAGCAAGGGTTCAGAGATCTTCGTTCTATGATTCAAACATGCCATTGTTTAACTCAGACCAGTTTTATTTGAATAAAATAAATTACATCTTTAATATAAGGTCAAATAAATATTTGTTTGATTTGAAAAAAACATTTTTCTAAATTGTCACCCGGAAATTTGTTCGAATCCATACCAAAAATTCATTTTGTTTTCTTTGAAAAAAAGATCATTTCAGGTGCCTCAAGCCCCATGATGGTTAACATGTACACAGAAAAACGTCGATCCTCAAAAGTTCCTAGTATTGTTTAGAGACAATAACATTCACAATAATAATAAGAAAGTGAAATTTTTTCAAATCCGCGACTTTATATCTCTAAAAAGTCTTCAGTTCTCTCTCCACACTACTCCACCATTCACCAAAGTTTAGCAAGACTGACGTTGTAACTAGACTCTCCATCCTACGGGGACTAACTACTTAATTTATACAGGATTTTAAAACTGAAACTTAAACTTTAAAAGACGAAAGGCATGAACCCGGTAAAGGTAAAGGACAAGTCTCAGGGGATGAATAGAGACTGGATGTTTGGAATCCTAGAGGGGTACATTATCTTAAACTAAGAGAATTAATACAAACTATACACGTAGGAGAAACTTAATATTTCATGTGTACCTGAAACAACAAAAAAAGGGTTACATTAGAAACATAGAAATAGGGGTGTTCGTAGGCGGATTTTAATTATGATGACGAGGAGATATTGAATCGCATGGTAGTCAAGGGGTCGATTCGATTATGAATGAAAGAGCAAGCCAGCATCTCAGAGATTAAGAATTTGTATCTCCCAGATTGTTTTGGGTTAGGTGAAAATAGGAATCAGAAGATTATATATCATAGCGTGCTACGCCCCAGGTGATGGTGATCTGAACGAAGTATAACACGCTGTCTGGGACACTGTATATGATACAATAAGTACTTGCGACCCTGGTGAAAGCATCAGTGTAGTGGACTAAGGCTAGGGTTAAAATAAAATAGGGTATTTTAGAATTAAAAAATTGTATTTAATCAAACTTGAAAAACAAAATCATAACAAAGATTACCTTATAAGTAGCGGGGCCAGAATTCTACTGGCGAACGCCGATCGCGCCGTCCTACGCGGGTAGTTCAATAAGTCCTTAGAATGAAGTATAAAAACAATTTTTTTTGGGTAAATTTTTTTAAATTTTTCAACATAATCTCCTTGGAGCTCTATACACTTG
>NC_046665.1:50867422-50888667 GCF_010883055.1 Belonocnema kinseyi
CACCATATATCTAGTCGGGAGTGGTGCTGACTGAAAACAGATGATTTGGAGCGATTCGCACGCCATCTGTTGGTCATTCTAAGGACTTATTGAACTACCCTCTACAACATTGCGCGAGCATTGCCCATCTACCAGTTCATTCATCGGGGAAACCCCGATATCTCTGCGTTCTGCATCTTCGAACCATCGCTCTTTTTTCCTCGCAGGCTTTTGGCCCGAATTCTGACCTTTTTCGGAGGGTTTCTTAACCCATTATGTTTACTTCTTTCGAAAATCCCAGATTTTCCGCCGGAAAACCACCCTCACGAGATTATAGCTTTTGAAACCCCAGTTTCCCGGCACGGCACGGTGGCTCTCGTAAGAATGAGTTTTCCAGATCATGGAAACACTTGGATCGCACAGCGATTTTGTAATGTCGATCTCACGACACTCTAACACCGCTTTACACTTTTAATCGCGAAAAAGGTTATAAAATAAATTATTGTTCTTCACAAATACAGGCGTCGAAAGTTTTTTCTCGAATCTCGCCGACTTCATTTCAGATGTTTCGCAACCCTATACGTGTCGACTTTGTCCCACAGCTCGATTTCACTTTATCTCCGCGCTTGTTTAAAATTCGTAACTCGATTCGCACTAGTCAGTCACCAGTTGTTTCTTTTAGTTACTATTTATATTATAACCTATATTCTACACAAATAACACCGTATCGCTTACTTTCTTATAATGACAAATGACTCAGATATCGAATTATTAGTTGCGCACGCTACAATTAGTATACTATAAAATATTAAAGGAAGGATTGGTGTCCAACGCCAGAGTAAAGAAAGGATGCTAGGTAATTTTAGGGATCCAAGAACAAATGATGACGGAAAAAGATTAGTTAGTTAATGCTTCGAAAATGGCTTACTTATGAGAGGACTTACTTATTAAAATAACTTGGTTTATTCAAAAAATGATCCACATATACACCTGGAGTAGAGGAGATAGTTACATACTTGGCTTTTGTGGATGAAAGACTAAGATATCTACTAAGAAATGAAAAGATCATATAGGGTTCTGAATGCAATATTCTCGTCTCCCAAATAAACTTAGGTCAGGGGTGGAGAAGAAAGAGGACCAAAAACAAACGAAACGAACTCGAATCAAGATTGAGAATTTACAGAAACCGGATTTGCAAAGAGATTTTCAGAATATGGTAAACGAAAGCATAGATAAGGCATCTTGGGAGGGGCTAATAGACAATAAAAGTATAAAGGGCGCATAGGCTATGATCCACCGTGTTATTGATAAGAGTGCGACTCAAGTGCGTGGTACAGCAGTTGTAATAAGAATGTCTGGTGATGCATGCTAGAATGATGTAATTCAAGCAGCCGCACAAGAAAAGAAACATGCGCATAAAGGAATGTTGAAAATCACAGACTTCAGCGATTAGGAGAGAAATAAACTTAAAAATGATTATACACAAAAAACAGGAAAGTTAAACTACTGGCCAAAGAAAGTAAAGCTAAAATCAGAACAGCAGAAGAGCAGAAAATGCAAAACGATTTTGAAAAGAGCAAGAAACTGTTTTATAAATGGATTTCAATAAATATGAAGAAACGTTAAAGCACAGAGTTAGTCAGCATGCAAAATAGCTAGAGTAAAATACTATACGATAAAGACGGAATGCTAGACGCCTTGAGAGATTGTTATAAGGAATTATTGGGAGATAAAGCTATAGAGCAACATAACTGCGATATAGAACGCGATGCTTTAGAAAACTCAATTGAGAGACTGTGCCTATGAGGTCAGGGATATAACTAGTAACTTAAAAAATGGTAAGGCTTCTTCTGTAGACACTATCAACGTTAAAATGCTTAAATATGAAGGCGACTACATACCTCATAGGTTGTGCGATTTGAAGAATTTATGTATCTAGATGAGAGAAGTTCCAGTTGGCTGGAAAAAAGCGAATATCGTACCAATCTACAGAGGAAAGGGATATGAAAACAACTTGAATAATCACAGAGGTATCAGCTTATTAAGTGCCGCAAGTAAAATATAATCAAAAATACTTATTCGTAGGTAATGAAAATAACGGACGAAATATGGAAAGTCAGAATATGCAGGAAAAAACTGATGGACAAAATGAATAATGAGATAATCATTAAAGAATGCGGTGTAGGGGAGAGACAAGTTGGTATGTCTGAAAGAAATTCCTTGAGGTGATTAGGACATGTTGAAAGAACGAATGATGAAAGACTAAAGAAATAAGTGTATCAAGGTAAAGTAAACTGTAGTTTGCCCAGAGGCAGACCACAGAAGGAATGATTAGAATGTGCGAATGAGACCCTAATTTGAAGAGACATAAGCAGCTATAAAAAACACAAGAGCTTGCATGACAAAATGCATGGACGTAAAGAAAGCTAGAGATGTATACCAGGACAGAAAAGTGTGGCGACAAATAGTTTAGAAAAAGAAGATCAGTGGATTCAATCAAGCCTGAAACAAAAGACCTTGGATACTAAAGGGCCCGAGTAAGGAGCTTCACGTGATGACTTTGTGAGGCTCTTGACCTCGGGTGATCGCTAGAGAGATTGATCAGCAGTCTGGGTTGGAGTAGTGTTGCGGAACCCCTTGCCTTACCGTGCTCCCTTCCTCACCGAATGAGTTACGTTTATCTCGAAAAGGGAATTGCTTAATGGTATAATATAATGTTCTATTCGTATTCTATGGCTAATTATGAACAGAAATGTTAAATTGCAACTCAATTTAACTAATATTGATGATTCTGAATAAAATTTACAAAAAAGTCTTTTTTCTTATGGGAAATGATTTTTAAATTTCATACGGCTTCAGCCAACTCTTAATATATATTTTTTTAAACTAAATTTCATTTATTTTTGTGAGGATCAAAAAAATTTCCGGGCGGTATGCGTACAAATTCTAAAATAAAATTTCCAATGCATATTTAGACTATCCTCATTTTCACCTACTGCCTCTTAATCTCATCAAAACACTTGTAGGTTAATTAGGGTAGTCCGAAAAAGGATTTATTTCAATAGTGGAAAAAGATTCCTAATTTTTTGATATTATAAGTAAAATAATGAAGTTTGACACTAGAAAAGCTCAATTTAATGATTCGTGTGCTGCCTCAGAAACGTTTAACTGAGGGGGAAACAAACCCTAAATATATGGTCCAGTGGAAGCTGATTACTTTGGATAATCCTAGATTAGCCTTAACTAAAGAATTACTCTAAATTACCTAAAATTAGTCCAGATTGCATAGAAGAAATCTGAACTACATGAAATTATGGTAGATTACTCCGCATGAACTACTGACACGAATTTTTGCACAAAAACCTTTGAACAAATTCTTTAATTTTCAACAAACTGTATGAAATATTGACCAAATAGTTTATTTTTAAACCAAAAGCATAAATTTTGTACCAAGAAAGAGCAATTTTCAACAAATCACATCAACTTCCAACGCACTAGTTAAATGTTCTACAAATTACGCCTAATAGCATAACCTGATTAGGCGCCGAATAGAATGTTTAATTAGGCTTTGAATAATATTCTGCGATTCGTGTTTGAGAAACACTGAAATGATTAAAAACCTCTACAAAATTTTCGGACAACACAACATTAATAACTAATGCAATGTATACTTTTGCTACATAGAATAATTTAATCAAACAAAATTGTTTATTTTTCTTTTTCCAGGTGAGTAACTTTTACATCATCCTCAACCAGCTTCTTCATAAGTATTAAAATAGCCTCCAAAAATAATGGTCTTGAAAATTATTTTTCTAAAATAAAAACAAAATATTCTGGAACGATACAATGTTTCAATGCTTAAAAAATATGTGTGCCAGGGAATCGGGAAAGGACAGTGAATTGCCGGAAAGAGATAATTTTATGTGTGATTGCTCTTTCGAAGAATCTTTTAAGTTAAAACTGTAAAGTAAACGAATTCAAGTTTCCGATCTTGATATTAAACTTCCCTTTTGTCGATTTTACCGAGATTATGTCACTTAAATACATATTTGTCATCCAAAGTAAAAAACAACAATTTTAATGTCCAAAACTGTACGTTCTTCGATACCTCTTAAAGTATAAAAACAATATACAAAAAAGTAAAACATTCGTCTAAATAATATACAAAAGTTCTAATTTGCTGTAATTTTTGTTTTAATTTATTGTATTTTTATACTTTCCTCTAGAAGTATATATAGTTTTTCGTATTTATATTATAACAAATATTCCACCAATGATAAAAGAATTTTTAATCTGATTTGTTTTTTTAATGATTTTTTCTGAGATTTTGTATTAAAAAAGTTAGAAATATTCGTGAAATCTTTCTGGAATATTTTGCATTCATTCAAAATCATTAAAATATTGGTAATATGTGTGAAATCTTTCGAAATCTTAGAAATCTGGTTTACTATAATCAATGAGACAATTGCAGTTTTATCAAAAAAGGATGAAAGTTTTAAACAACGAGGTGCTTTTCATGCCTAAAAAGAAAAACAAATTTAATACAATTGTTGGTTTTTAAGACAAAAAGACTTTTTAATTGCTCGAAACTGAACAATTTGGGATCATTTTGGCGGCAAAACTTTTGATTATTTTTGCAATTACAGATCATGAATGATCTAAATTGATAAGAAAATAAAAGTTAATTGCATTAAATAAAAAAAAAAACTATACCTAGCCGTTAATTCCTCAATATCAAGGCGCTGATCATTCAAATTTTGAGTGATAATTTAACAAGATTTCAGAAGATAACATTGGTTTAAATGACTTCAGTAATACTTTAAATAAATGACCAACACGACGCTTTGACGTAAGGACGCGCCTTCACGTGAGGACGGGCCTTCCCAAATTCAGGCGCAAAATATTATATCCTATTACAGCGAACTCTCGGTTCCAGTGCAGTTCCGGGGGTTACCTGAAAATTGTCTTAGCACTGAGAGAAAGGTTTGGTTGTGCCAACCAAATTTTCAGGTTGCTATAGAAGCAACAAAACTGTTTTGTCGATCCAACCAAATTTTTTGGTTGATGTGTTTTGTTGATTCAAGCAAACAGTTCAGGAGGCATAACAAAATGTGTTGTAGGTTGAACAAATTGATTTGGTTGAATGAACCAAATATTTATAAACTCAACAAAATTATTTTTTAGACTCAACCAAAATTGTGTAGACTTGACAAAATATTTATGTTGAACGAACCAAATAATTGTATGCTCAACAAAATTTGTTTCTGTCGAACAAACTAAACTTAAGTAGACTCAACAAAATAATTATGTTAAAGTAATACAATTTTTTTGTTGGGAGAAGAAAATTTTTTTTGTAAATACAATAAAATAAATATTTTCTGTGAGTGAAACAAAAACTAAAAGAACAAAATTGCATTGATTCAATGAAATACATTTTATTTAAGAAGAAGTGTTTTAATTAATTACAATTACGTTTCAGGGGCTCAATGATTAACTTAAAGTCTTCTCCTCAAATAAGATGCATTTCATTGAATCAATGTTTTTTTTCTTTCTTTTAGCTCTTCGTCCACATAGACAACATTTTATTTTATTTACAAATAAAAATGAAGAAGTTAATACCTTAAATTAGGAACTTACAATTATTAATAATAAGAACATACATACGATAAACACAAATATTTATTTGAATGATTGATAAAAAAATTTATAACGCCCACTTATTAATACCAAGTTAAAAATATATCTCCATCAATAGCATCAAGAATGCACTCGAGAATGCATGAAGCTTTAACGCAACGCAAACTTTCGTAGGATAAACAACGATATTCACGAATAACTTTTATTTTATAAGCATTTGCGTGTGAAGAAAACTCTTCTACGTCTAAAAATTTAACTATAAAAGACGTTTGATTTTTATCGAATATGAAAACTAATTCTATTTTCCAGAAAATCGGAACAGCAGCTTCTGGATCAGAAGAATCTATTACAATGCTTTCATTGTATTGTATGCCTTTAATTTCTATCCAGGAGACTGCGTTATAAGAATTAAGTAATAACGCCTTAAATTCACGAAAATTCGAAGATTTTTAAATATTTAGTGGCATATCTCGACCAAATGTCATATTATCAGTAAAACCGCGATCATTCAAAAATCGGTCACAAAGTCTAAATTCATGTCTTTTTGCCAACGTCAAAGGCAAATTCACTCTGGAAGTTACGACGTGGGATGCAATTTTTCGTTCTTTATGCTTTGCTTCAAATCGCATACACCAGGAAGTTACTGCCAGGTGAAAGAGCATTAAGTTCTTCAAAATCAATTCCCTCAGCTGAAAATTAAAAATGTTATATTTTATGCTCCTAAAGTCAATCGTTTGTAAATACTTAAGATAGGGGTTTTAAACGATGAAAAAAGTCGAACGAATACATACAAATACTTAATTCATATTCATCTCAAGATAATAGCAGGTTGATATTTTCAAGTTTTACGATTATGTCCTATTCGATATTCATAGTTCGTGAATTGTCGTATAATAACAAACTTTGATCATACCTATATTTATATTTTAAGGCAAAAAATAAGAAAATCATTTCGTAGAAAAATGCTGAATGTTTTTGGCTACTTTTGAGGTTGTGTACAGAAGACAAACATTTTTTGGGGATTTTTTCTTTAGTTGTATCATATAGGACTGCTCTTTCACTTCAATTTTAGATTCGCAGAGTTCAATTACCATTTTTCTTCACCAAGTTACGCTAATTTAAAATTACGAGATATGTCTCATTATGTCTTGAGCATTTGCTTTAAATACCACAAGCCAACATGGTTTTGTTGTTGGAAAGTGGAGGGTCATTTCCGAAGTCATTTTTTACGGAGAATCCGAATCTAGGTTCAGAAGTAGCCAAAAACGCCGTCTAAGAAAAAAATTTGTAATCTATAGTTTACAATTGTTTAGTAGGATTATAGAAGACAACAGAATTCAAATAACTTTTATCAGACAAACAATATAGACTAAAACTAATTTTTTCTAAGAAATCGATTGCTGCCTCTTTCAAGATGCATTAAAACTAATTTGGTTCTATTTCTTCTGTTTATTCTATAAACCGTTCTTTACTTTCAGGTCATACTAAGTAGTCAAGATTCCTTGATTATGCTGATTATACCAAAATGCCGATAATAAAACTTCTGAAACAAATATAAATCTTTTTCGCAAGTATGAATGGCATGTAATTTTGAAAAAATGATTTTGTCTTTATTAGTCATCAAATTATAACCTCAAATACTATACTACACAATTAATTCAATTTAAAAAAATATATTATTCAGGTCTTTATGAAACTTAAAAAACAAGGTGACAAATTTTATTGCTTTCGTCGCTATTGGAGTAGCATACGAAAACGTAAGTAACATTAGTAATATATATGGAAACTTAAAATTCTAAGGCCGAATCTTGACTTTAAAGCATTTTTCCATAGGAATCTAACCTACCACAATGGGAGGATTTCTCTCGCAGACCAACTTGAATTATATTTTTAATATAACAAAAAACTAATTTACTTTTTTTATACTAAAATGGTTCTAGGTTTCAATGATTAATATACTAACTAATAAAACCTTAAAAAGACAGGATTTGATCACTTACCTCGGAACATGTCTACTAGGGATTCTAATCCCCATTCCTCGAAAATCCGTTGCATCCTTAAATAGACCATTCTGGTAAGTTGATAAGATCAGACCCAAATAATTCCTTCCCTGGCATTATTTTGTTGCTCGGTTAAACCAAACTGATTTTCAAATTTAAGAGACACGATTTTCGCCTAGCAAGCCGCCATGTTAAGCATGTGGTCATGGACGGTGGAGTTTTGGCGGCGCTGTTCCTCATGAGTCGAAAGACGCGCGTTTGGTTAGTTTAACAAAATTTATTGGTAGAATTAACAAGTAGGCTTAACAAATTTTTTTTTTAAACAAATAATTTTTTGGTGAGAACAACTCCGTTTTTGCTAATGGAAATCAAATTTTTGTAATTCAAACAAAAACTTCCCAACCAAATTATTTTGTTGACGTCACATTATTTTTTTTTCTCAGTGAAGTCGTATATGAGAACGCGTAGGACCAGATGACTACTAGTACTGAGCAACCAGTAAACCTCACTGATTAAGCTAGTGACAGAATTCCACTGAGTGAACCAGTAACTCACTTTTAACTGTTTCAACCAGTCAGATTTGACTGGCTCATTTTAAGACAAAACTCGGAAACTTAGTCTTTCTTTGAACGTTTTAATTAAATTTAGGAGGCCCAAAGGTGGTTTTGAAACGTCGGTTTATTAAATTTTAATATACTAGTAGTAACAATAATAACTAAAATTAATAATAATAAAACAAAAGTACGTGTGACCGAAAAAATTTATTTTCTCTATTTTCGGAGAAATTATTTAAAAATAAAAAATTCCTCACGATTTTCATTTAAAAGCTTCGAAATTGAATACTCCTAATTCGCGTAAACTAGGGCACTCCCACCTGCCACCTTTCGGATTTAAAAGCATCAAATTAACAGTCGAAGTTTTTTCTTGCATAGAATTTCAACGCTAGTGAGATACACTTCCTAATGATGAAAACTTTGTTCACAAATCTACACACTATTCAACATGCACAGCTACAAAATCCCTCATTAGATATGAAAAATGCGTTACTTTTTAATTCATGTTGGAAAAAATCTCAAAGCCTCAGGCTAAAAATTTAAAAAAAACGCGTAAACTGACTAGGCATAAAGTTTCATAGAATGGAGGTGACGAGAGGGAAAGAAAATTTGTGGTCCTCTCGTGGGTAATGTCATGGCTTTCCACTCACTCTCTTTCCACGGTCAACATTTTCACTCCTGAGAGATATCATGCAGAGCAAAGCAAAAATTTTTCCGGAGCGATATATAGAGGGGGAGAAACTGAACCGAGAGAAATAGAGAACATTGAAGTAAGAGAGTGAAAAGGAAGAGTAGCAAGAGAGGCTACAGAGTGACTGCAAAACTTTATTTTCAACAGAACAGTTGAATTTTTGACCCAAGGAATATGAGTTTTAAAGAAAATCGTTTAATTTTCAATAAAATAGTTGAATTTTCAACAAAATTGTTGTATTTCCATCCTACAAAGTATATTAGTACAAAAGTGAAATTTTAACAAAATGATCGAATTTTCAAACAAAAAATATTCAACTCTAACCAAAAACAGCTTCATTTTTAACCAATTAATTGAAAGTCTTACAAGAAAGTTGAATTAAAAAACCTGATTCTACAATCCAAAAGGAGGAATTTTCGGTTGAAATCGACGAATGTTTAACAGAAATGTTTTTAAAAATCAAACAAATACAATTATTCTTTAGATCCTAAAAGTCGAGTTTTAAAGCTATAAAGCACAAAAGGGACATTTTAACCAAATAGTCCAACTTTTTAACAAAAAATATTGAACTTTAATGAAAAACAGTTGTATTTGAACCAATTAATTGAATTTTTAAAATAAAATTTTAAATATTTTAAAACAAACATGCATCTACAGTCCAAAAAGACGAATTTTTTGTCCAAATAGATAAATTCTAACAAAAAAGATACAAAAATTCAACGAAATACAATTGAATTTTTAATTCTAAAATTTGAATTTTAAAGCAACAAAGTAAAAAGATGAATTTTAAACAAAATAGTCGGATTTTTAAACAAAAAATATTTAAGTTCAATCAGAAACAGTTGCATTCAAAACCAGATAATTACATTTTTTATAACACAGTTAAATTTGAAAAAAAGAAATAATCCATAAAAAAAATACTTTCCTGTCAAAAAAGATGAATATTTAACAAAAAAGATTTTAATCCTAAAAATTGAATTCTCAACGAAAACTATAATAATTACTATTTCATATTAACCAAAAAAAAACAACTTTTTTAACAAAATTGTTAAAGTTTCAAACAACGAATTAAGTGTTCAACGTAATAATTAAATTTTCAACCTTCAAAAAAAAATTCCCAACTAAACCGACAAACTTCCAACCTATAGGATTAATTTTTAGATAGAAAAGAAGAATTTGCAAACAAATAGTTAATTTTCAACTAAAAAGGATAAATTATCGAACAAAACTGTTAAGACTTTTTTTTCGACAAAAAAATAATTTTAATAAAAAACATACTATTCAAAAAAATTAGGAAGTTAATACTAAAAAGAATACTAATACTATAAATGCAAAATAAATTCTGATAAATACTAAAAAATACTAAAAATAACTTTTCAATGAAATGGTCCAATTTTAAACCAAAGTGATGGGTTAGCAACAACATAAGTAAAGTTTCAATAAAATAGTTGAATTTTTAATATAAGAAGATCAATTCTCAACAACAACAAAAATTCAACCAAGATGATTGATTTTCAAACAAAAAAGAAGAATTTTCAACAAATTAGTTAAATTTTTAACTGCAAAAGATAAATCCTCAACAGAAAATGAGAAATTTGCAAACGTAAAAACGAATTTTTAAGAAGGTAGTTCAACTTTCTACCAAAAAGACGAAATTTCTATAAAACAGTTGAATTTTCAAACCACAAATATTATTTTTCTACCAACAAGACCAATTTTCACCTAAAATGATAAACCTGCAATGGAAAAAAAGGAATTTTAAACAAAGTATTTCAAGTTTAAAACAAAAAAGACAAATTTCTAGCCGAAAAGAAAATTTTGGTATAAAACAGTTTACTTTTTGAAGCACAAATATTAATGTTACAACTTAAAGGACGACTTTCCGTAAAAGTGTTGAATTTTGAACATGAGAATATAAATGTTAAAAAAAGGTAATTTTCAACCAGATAGTTGCATTTCTAGCCAAGAAAGAGTAAGTTTAAAACAAAGAGATTAGCGAATTAGAGAGGCGAATTTTCATAGAAAAATAATCAACTCGAGTTAAGGTTTCAGTAAAAAAAAATGAATTTTTAACCAAGAAGAAGCAAATTTTCAATATAATAGTGCAGTGCTCGGCCAAAAAGATAAACTTTTGGATAAGAAATTTTTTTAAATAAAGTAGTTCCACTTTTACCCAAGAAATTGAATTTTTAATTTAAAAAAAAATGTACTTGTTTAATATTTTCAACTAAAAAAGGCTCATTTTTCATTTTCTCCGACCATTTACATTCAAATATCAGAATTTTAATCTTGTAACATTTTTAACATAGAATCATATATAATCGGAATAAATAATCTTTTTTAATAAAAATAATTGTTTTAAGTGTATTGTCCCTAACAGTTATCTAAAATGCCTCTTACAAAAATTTCCTGACTTTTGCAATAATTTTTTTAATTTCCCTGACACTTTCCGTAATCAATAAAATTCTTTGAATCTTCCCTGATTTTCAAAGTTTTCTTTTGCCTATGACCTTTAAGGTGGCCCTTATTTTCCGCTTTACTATTTTCTGTGCCCTCACCTCCCCAGTTTTCTTAGAATTTCCCGCCCCAAAAAAACCTTTATCAAACTTGAGCGAAATCAGTTAATATTTGCAGGCGAGCAAGGACATTAAAGTTTCCCATTGTATATTGTACATCGTATATTGTCAGATTTCTTCAGGAAATAAGAATCAATAATGAATTTTGAGGGGGAAAGACTTTCAGTCATTCATTTGGAGCTCCATAGAAATCCCATAAGTGATACATTTGATTTAATATTGCGGTTTATTAATGCTTTCTGACGAATTTACTCGTAACATATCGCGTTTAAATCTTAGATTTATAACAAGTCTACTTTTTCCCATTTTAAATTAATGGAAAAACTTCATGGTCTTTGCGCGACCCCTAAATATTAACCGATTTGGTTTCAATTTTCATTATTTTTTGAGGGCATTCAAACCGAACTGGTGGGTGAGAACAGACAAATTCTTTAAGAAATTACATCAAGTGTAAATAAAAATTGCTCTAATGGCCATCCCGGAGAGATGGCATCAGTTGGTATGAAAAAATAAGCGAGTGTCACTTGGTTGGGATAGGCCGTTAGGAGAAGATTGAACTGGCAATAAAATACTCGTCGAACCTGTCGAGCACGCAGTTTGAACAAGAGTTAAGCACAGTATAGGCACAGCTGGGAAATAAAGGGTAGGAGGGACACGGGACAGTAAACGTGCGAGCATTTTAATTATTTCTCCTGACGGTAATAAAACGTGGCGGAAACTTCCCGCAAAGTCCCCATTGTCGGGCATGTACATTATAGGGAGGTCCAAAATAACATTTGAATTTTTTGTTCGAATTTTCATATATATCACCCCGAAATTTTGGTCGAATGCGAAGAAAAAGAATCTGCCCGCTGGGGCGCGCGACAGTTGGTTCTCGCGCTTCGCGCTCGATAATGTATTTAACCCGCGCTACGCGCTCGGTCTTTGTATTTCCAGCACATTTGTGTACAGACTTTTTATTATTAAAGGCCAAAGCATCCACAACTGTAATTTGGTGATTGTGAATTCCCTTTTGTTGAAGCTGCTTCGGCTTAAAAGGACACATTCGCATCACGTGCCTCGCACTCGATGTCCAAAATGTGAATTTTTCTACATTATCCTCAACACTTTTATATCAAATGTATATGACATTCATTCATATACTTCGGCCTGAGAGTGCTTATTCAAATAGAGCAAAATAAAGTACACATTTTATTTATCATGATTACTTTAATATTTTTTTCTAATTTTTCATTCAATTTTATTATCAGCTACCCTGAAAACACTTATTATTTCAATCAATTTATAGTAATGAAATTCATGATACAATTGGTATTGAAACATTAGTATTTTCATTTTGTTGCTTTCGTAATATTGAAAAAAAGGAGCATCTTATAGAAAAAATCAAATTTGGTTACTAAACTTTTTATTGCAACTTGTTCCGTTTTTCCATTAATTTAATTTGTTTGTTTTCAATGTTAACCCTAAGATTTTAACCAAAAACGCACAATAAAGCGTAAAGTGGTTCTAAGAAGATTTCTAGAAATGATTTAGACAAAAATATTGTTAAATAAAATGTTATTAAAGATTGTGTCTTTTTCCAAAAAGTTATTATTTTTATTTTTAGTATATTTTTATAACAAGAGTTTAAAACAAATTTGTAGGTCTTTGTTGGTCGAACAACTTTAGTTTCTCTTTGTTTTCTTCTCCCGTGTCGTTTTTCCAAGAATTTTATACTTTTATATTTAAGGGCATACAACACACTCAAATACCTATATATAAACTAAGTTTATGAACTTCATTTGAGTAGGAACCTCGCTAAAGATTATTTTCAACGAAATTAAAACTGCGGCCATTGTTTGAAATATTTTCTTTGTTACCTTGCCATTTTTTGAACCTAAGAACTTTTTTATATTTAAAACATCTGCAAAATGTAAAAAGATATACATAAACGTAATTTACTATCCGCTCTTGTATTTTTTGAAGTTTGAGGTCGATATTTAGATATAAAAAAAGTCCTTACTTTCAAAAAAATGTCAAGATTCAAAGAAAATATATCAAGAAATGGTCCAGTTTTAGTTTCTTTGAAAATAATTTTTGCGAAATTCTTACTCAAATGAAGTACATAAACACAGTTTATGATCTTCTGATACATTTTCCAAAGTTTGAGTCTAATATTTTATTTCTAAAAAAAAAGGTTTTAAATTCAAAGGAAATTCAGTAAACTGAAGAAGTGTCTCGTCCTATCTAAAATTGTTATTACAAAATTCGTCCATATTTTTTGGCTGAAGAACTTTTATCTATTAACTTTTTTCGTACTTTGTGTCGTTTTTAAAACAATTCCATTTTTTTTATTTTTAATGATATTTTTTACGATTAAAACCAAAACTACGCGTCTCACAAAAAAAGAAGTTAATAACAAAGTAGCTATTTTTTGGTTGAACAACTTTCGTCTTATTTTTTCCCTAGATTCTGCCATTTGTCCAAAGAATAAAATTTTATCATTTTTAATGTTTTTTTTTGCGAATAAAACAAAAAATATGTTCTATAAGAAAGTGATTGATAACAAATTTGTAGATCCTTTTCGGGTGCACAATTTTGTTTATTTCATCTTCTGTCGTACCTTACATAATTTGACCTCAAAATAGAATTATTGATTCGTTATTATTTTTGTACGATAACAATTTGAGTTTTCGGTTTTTCAAGAAGATTCAGACAGTTATGATAATCTTGTAGAGGTTTCAAAAAGTAACGATTTTCTGCTCTTGACTTTTTCTCATATCGTGCGTTGTTTGACTTAAAATTTTAATTTTCGTTTGTTTTTTGGGATTTCGAAAATGCTATAACTCTGATAATTTTCCTTTTTATCGAAAAAAGTCTTAAGGCGAAATTGATTGAACTTTCTAGTGCTACGAAAAGCGGTACAGAGAATTTCTAAATTATGAACAAAAATGGACTCCAAAATTTTGAAAATGTTTTTATATCAGATTAGTCTTTCAGAAGTCATCCGGTATACAGACGACAATGACGACGACAGACACCATCGTAAAACTAGGTTTTTCGAATTCAGAGGGTCTCGAAACGCGGATGATGAAAAGCTAAAAAGTTAAACTTTTTGCCCGAGACTTTGCATAAATCATTCATGAATATCTTCAAGCTCATGGAAAGACGAGTGAATTTTTATGTAGAAAATACTTCCAGTGGAAAATTTGTTCATAAAATTCAGATATGCTTTCTAAGAAAAGAATTATAACAAAAAATCATCATTAAGACGTTATGAATGTTTTATATCGACCAGGTGGCTTGTATGCACGACAACGTACATGTCCACTCATCGAACTTATTCAGCAATTTCTGGTGAAACACGGTCTTACACAACTTCGGCTGCCGCCATACAGTTCTGACATGACCATTTGTGATTTCTGTCCGTTTCCCAAATTGAAGTATCCTCTAAAAGGAGTATTTTAAGACGTAGAGAAAATGAAACAGAATGCGACGAAGCAGCTGTTACCCATTCTGAAAGGTGAGTTTCAGGAGTGCTTTCGAAAGTGGAAGAATCGCTAGAAGAATTTTGTGGCTTCCAAATAGAAGTACTTCAGAGGGGATAACATCGTCATTTACCAAACTTAACTCTCCTGGTACAACCCAAGGTCTAATACTTCCCGGACAGTACTCGTACTTTTCAAATTAAAATTCGGAACTTGTTTGAAAATTTTCCAGGGGCTACACGGAGAACAATGGATGATTAAATGTAGAAGTTCAAAGGGTAAGATTGTAGCACCTTTACATGCAGATATTCATGACAAATATTTACTATCTTTTTGAGATGTTAGGCGTACAAATATTTGTATGTTAAACTGAAACTATATTTGACGGCTGTTATGTATTTTGAACATTACAATTATGCATCAATACAATTTTGGAACATTTCCAAAGAATAAAAATTAGCTATCCTTAAATAAAATTGGATAAAGATTTTTTTCAATCCAAAGGAGGGAACAATGATCTTAAGTTTCAAGTTTATTGACTTAACACATTTGACAAAATGTTTATAAATTTAAAATAAAATTTGGGTTTAAATAACTTAAAATAGATAGAATTTTAAATTCAGAGTACAGATTATTCTTTATTCGATTACTTACACCCGTTTTTATTTTAAATTTAAAATATTGAACATAACCCCAACTTGACTGAATTTATCATCTGATCAACATTTCAGACCCTTTATATTGTTTTTCTTTCGTGTACCAACATTAAACTTTAATTTTAAATTCACAAATTAGTTACCAATTAATTCCTTAAACGAACATGAATAAGTAAACTCCTAAAATATGTAAAGGCGTTATTTAACATAACCATACATGTAATATCTTGGATATTTCAGTTACACATTTTGGATGTTGCAGAATAACATATCACTTTTTAAGATCTACATGTGCTAACTTTAAACATCTATATTGTTGTCCTATAGTTAAACATAAAATATGTTAACCCTGTACATCTAGAATATATTAGATGTTACGTTTGAAAATATCCATTTTTCTCCGTGTACGAGTTGAACAGAAAAAACCCCTCTTCGTTGAACTATATGATTAACCATTAAGTGCCTTTACGAACACTAAAATTTGAAAGGCAGGCACTATACGGTTAAGAGGATATGCGCGAATGGGCGGCGGGTCGAGAGTATTATGAAATATTCTCAAGAGGGTAGCTCGGGCAGTCCATTTCGCCAACGTTGGTGGGATGATGGCCTCCTGATAGAGGAAACATGTTACAGCTCACCACCGCGCATACAAAGTATCCGCTTTTCGCCTTCTATACACTCCGGTGGCACTGCGGGGCTGATTCGCAAGTCCAGAAAACCCGACAAATCAGAAGTACCCGACCAAGAAAGCCGACCTTCCCTCTCATAGAGATTTAACGTTTCACGTTCTCCATTTCACGAAATTCCACGTACCACCGAGTACGTCTGTGTCACCATCCGATAATAATCAGCCCTGCCAGAGCAAGCGAGGCGGTAATCACTAGAAATTAACTCCTACTCGAATTAGCAAGGTTCGATTAATTAAATTCGGCTCGTGTTTTTTAGCATGGATCCATATAATTAAAATAGTAAGACCAACTGTTTTTCGTTATACTTAGAAAAGAACATTCCTTTAAAATCTTTCAATTTACAACCAAAAATGATGAGCTTTTTACTAAATGAGATGATTTTTTAACGAAAGAGTTGAGTTTTCAAGCTGAAAAGTAAAATGTTTTAGAAAATGTTTGACATTTAAACTCAAAAAGATAAATTTAAAAAACAGTTAATTTTTGCAAAAAAGGGTGATTTTATAACCAAATGGTTGGATTTGAACAAGAACAAAATAGAATTTTAGACCAGTTTCATGTACAACCAAATAGTTGAATTTTCAAACTATAGTCGAACCTCGGACACTGGACACTGTCACCCATCGGGATCGGGCGTATCAGACACTATAAGCTCACGTGGTCTTACCCCTTAGCCAATTGACGTCGAGTTACAGGACCGTGTCGTTGCAATGTTTTGCAGGTGCCCCTGATAGTATACTGATATTATGGTACACTTTTTTTACAATAATTAAAACAGATTTTTACCATTTCATTTTTACTCGCATTTGCTTATGCCGAATTAATATTTATTGTAATTAATAACTTTAGAATTGAATATAGTACACATCCACTAGCCAGAAAAACAAAATATGCCAGCATAGTTCGACTAAACAAGGTTTTCTTAGGTTATTTATGACATGAATAAATATTGTTCCTTTCATTGATTTCTTTTTTAAATGAATATTATACCATGTACTAAAGATAATTTCATGCTATTCGTAAGAAATCCTTATCGCTATAATAATGTGTTTACTTAAAATTCTTCTGGCGAAAAGTGCTAATAAATGTGGATTGTTTTAATTGCTACTATAAAAAACGAGTTCGACCAGATGTTTTCACTTACCTCAATAATGTTAAGAACAGAGATTTAGCGTAACAACTTCATAAATATATATCCCATTATTATTGCACAAAACCAATAAAAAAAACCTCCAACGCCAACGTCATTTAATCTACAACCTGCATTATCTCGACTGCTTGCGCATCAGCTAGTCTAAGCGACTTCGGAGATTTCAAAGCCCGGTAAAGTTAAAATATAGAATTTCAATTAGGTAAAATTAAAAATGTACTTTTCACTTAACTTATTGTGCAAAATTAGGTACATATGTACTACATATCTCAGAGAAGGGGCTTCGAGGATGCAACGGCACTGGGCTAATCACCTGATTGTTACAGTGTCCGCGAAACAGCTGATGATAGTGTCCGAGGTGTGACAGTGTCCAAAGCTACAATGTTCGAGGTTCGACTGTACAAGGGTGAATTTTCATTCAAGTGAAAACATTTTCTAACAAAAAAATTGAACTGCCCCAAAAAACAATTGCATTATAAAACAAAATAATTGAATCCTCAATGGAAAAATGTCGAAATATAAAAAAAAGTTGAATTTTCAAGAAAGAAAAAAGATTAATATGCAATTAAGAACTACGAGAGAAGATAAATTTTCAATTCAAAAGAACTAATTTTCAACAAAACATTTGAATTCACCACCAAGAAAGATGACATCTTAATAAAATAGTTGAATTTTTAACTGAATAGATGAATTATAAACAATTAATTATCAACCAAATAAATGTATTTAAAACCAAAGAACTGAAATTCGAAGCAGAAGGGATGAATTTTTAACAAAATAGTGGAATATTCAACATACACGCATGCATTCTCAATCAAATAGTTGAATTTTCCAGTCAAAACCAGAAATTTTCAACCAAATATGGAATATTTGAATTTTCAGTTCATAAATTAGTTTCCATACAAATATTTGAATTATCAATAATAATTATGAATCTTCAAACAAAACAATTTTTAGCAATCGAGTTTAACTTTCAACTGATTAATGTACTTTTCAATAAAAAAAATGTGTTTTATCGAAAAATGCAATATTTGATATTGCAATAAAAATAGATTTAAACTTTATTTAACAAATATTGAAATTCAACTGCAATACGTGAATTCAAAACAAAGAGTGTAATAGTTGATATTTTAAGAAGAAAAATATTTTTAATTAAAATAAAAAAACACTTGAATACAACCAATTTTCGATGAAAGACTTGAATTTTCAAGCCAAAAGAAAAATCTTTCTACAAAACAGTTAAATTTTTCAACAAAAATGCGAATTTTTATCCAAAAAGTTGAATTTTTAACTGAAAACGTTCAATTTTCAATGGAAAATGGAAAATCTAAATTTTGAGCGTATAAAAATTAATTTTCATCTAAAGAGTTTAGTCTTCAACTGATAAAATTAATTTTTAACCAATAAGATTCATTTCTTGCCAATGAAGAAGAATTTTCAGTATAATGCATTTATTTTTAATCGCATAATTGAATTTTAAAGTAAATCTTCAACTAATAAAAATATATTTTTTTAAATAGTTTAACTTTCAACCAAATAATTAAAATTTCCACTAAAAACGATCAATGTCCAATATAAAACAGAATAGTTCAGTTTTCAGTTCAAAAAAATAATTTTCAACAAAATAGCTAATAGCAACTGAAAAAGAGAGGTTTACAAACAAAAAATGAAATAGTTATTCAATGAGAAAAATTCCCTACAAAAAAATTGACGAACTTCTAAAAAATATTCAATCTTGAAGCAATAAAAATAATTTTAAGAGAGTAGTACAACTTTCAATAAAATAGTGGAATTTTCAACTAAAAACGATCAATGTCCAATAAAAAATAGAAAAGCCTAATTTTCTGTTCAAGAAATTAATTTTCGACAAAACAGCAACTTTTTCAACCAAAGACATTAATCTTTAACTGATAAAATAATTCTTTAACAAAATGGTACAGCTTTAAACCAAGCGGTTTAATTTTAAATCAAGAAGATAATTGTTATGATTAATTTACTACCAGAAAATTCGAATTTCCAACATAATACATGAATTTTCAATCGTATTTTTTAAGTTTTTAATAAAAAAGAAAGATTACTATCAAAAATGGAATCTTTAAAGTTTCAGAAAAACTAATTTTCAAGAAAATACTTAAATCTTGAACCAATAAAAATAATTTTAACAAAGCAACGCAACTTTCAAACAATTAGTTGAATTTTCAATAAAAAATGATGAAGTCTTGATGAAAAATTTAATTGTTGAATTTTTAACTAAAAGCTATACATTTTTAAGCAAGAATGAAATAGTTAAATTTTCATTTAAAATATTAACTTTTAATATACAAAATAATTTTTAGTAAAGTATTTAATCTTTAATCAAAAAATATATTTTTAACAAAATAATTGACCCAAGTAGTTTCATTCTAATCTAAAAAGTATGCTTTTTCAAGGGGAAATTTGATAGTTAAATTTTCAGATGACATAATTAATTTTTACTAATTACAAAGGCATTAAATTTTCAACTGAATAGTTGAATTTTATACAAAAATAATTTAAGTTTCAAGAAAAAAATACGAATTTGCAAGAAAATAGTTTAATCCTTAAGTAAATCAGATTGATTTCCCACCAAACAGTTGAATTTTTATCAAAGAAAGATAACAATCCTACCAAGAAAAGACGAATTAAAAAAAAGGAAGAAATTTTTAACCCAAAAGTTGAATTTCAACGAAGTTATTGCATTTAAAAAAAAAAATCATTCTCAACAAAAAATCTAATAGTTACATTTTCGGATAAGATAATTACTTCTTACCCGTAAAAAACTAATTTTCAACGAAATACATAGTTAAATTTTCAAACAAAGAATTAATTTATTTCAAATTAATTAATTTTTGAACCTAATAGTAGAATTTTAACCAAAAAAGATTAATTCACAACCAAAAATATAATAGAAGACTTTTCAATTTAGAAAAAATACCTTTACCCCCAAAATAGTTGCAGTTTCTCATTTGGGTTTATTACTTCAGTTCACAATTAATCAAACAATTAAAAAAGGGGGAGGTAAAGTTTCTTTAAAACCGAGGGGAAAAAAGATAAATTATTTAAAAGGGGGAATATCTAAAAAAGTAATCAAGTTTATTCCTAGAATAAGTTCTAATATTTATAAATTGAAAGATCTTAATATTTAAATTTGGTCCCAGCCTGTTCAGTATAATTTTTTTATGTGATAATAAAAGGTCTTTCTTTGATAGGAATTATTGAAAATTGAATAGCGGAAATAGTACAAGTAAGCAATTCCTGTTTCGCCTGAACGAATAATTACGATCCACATGTCAGCGACAGGTATACAGTTATCGAGCACAGCATGAGTTCCTGTACGCGCAACTAACCGAAAATATTGTTTCCTTCGATTCCATAAAATTGATCATGAGGTTGCTTCGTGCAGCAAAAATGACCGATGAGAAAGTAATCATTTGCAGGAACATAGAAATGCTACCTCCCTTAATAACAAGAAACTCACCCTTAAGAAACCCCAGGGATATTTTCTTCAAGGCAACACACCCCCTATACGTTTCCAGTCATGCAGAGCTTATCAAAGAGAATACTAATCCCCCAAAAAGCTCATTACCAACTTCAATTATACCGTTCTCACTACAGACAAAAACTGGATCATATTCCTACGGCTACTTTTTAAAATGTGGATAGTAGAGTGCTCTTAAAAAGAATTTTTTAAGTGTCAAAATGTTTTTTGATTTTGACTCAGCAGAAATAGGCTTTTAATGCTTTTTAACCATTGTAGACTAACAAAAATAGTGCGCTACGAGGGCTAATTATACTTTTCTTGTTTGCATTGCCTAATTATTAAATTTAAAT
>NC_046665.1:50888767-50909170 GCF_010883055.1 Belonocnema kinseyi
TTAACGTATGGCATGTCTGTGAAAAACGATTCTTCTTTGAACCTGTCCAGTAGCTAAGTGAGAAGAGCATCCGACCGGTAATCGGAAGACCTGGGGACGATTCCCAGCGGATAGACGGGGAGAGGGATCTTTTTTCACATATACGGTCATTTACCATTCCGATGATCATACAGATTTCCTAAATCTTATATCTATAACTCTTTAGAGAAAACCTTGTTATATAACATGAACGTGAAAAAATTCTTTTTCTTTGGATTTCTCCAGTATCTTAGTGGGTAGATCACCCGGCCGGCAGTCGGGAAACCTGGGTTTATTCCCAGCAGAGCAAAGGGGAGAGGTTTCAACTAAGTAACAGAAATTCGAAATGAAAAAATATTTTTAAAATTTACCGAAAAAAACGGATTTTTAATCAAATAGTTTAATTTTCTACCAAAGTGATGAATTTGTACTAAAATAATTAATTTAAAAAATCAAAAAAAGTTTAACCTCGAACCCAAAAGAGAATTTTTAATAATTGTATAACAATAGTATAATAAAATTTACAACCAAAGAGATGAATCTTCAACAAAAAGAAAAAGATTGTTTAACGAAATAGTTCAACTTTCAATCAAATAGTTAAATTTTTGACAAAAAGATTACTTCTAACCAAATAGTTGAATTTTTAACCCAATTAAATGAATTGCGATAAAAAATATAACATTAGTCTTTTCAGCGAAAAATAGTTGCATTTTCTTATTGGGATTTAATTATTCAGTTTGCATTTAAATGAAAAGAAAACAAGAAAAAGTGTAAGTTTCTTGAAAACAGGGGAAAAAAGAATTCTTTGAAAAATGGGTAAAGAGCGGAATAGGGGAAAGATTGTGATGTCTGAAATATGAAAGTGATTTTCAAACTTATTAAGTAATTAATGAACTTTACTCTTGGATGGCCATTTTTCGCAAAATTTAAAAACTTTTTTAAATTTATTATAAGGAAACATGCAAAATGTTATCTAAGTTCATAAAGTTACTTCCACTTACTCTCACTGAATTGGTAACGTAGTTTATGGATGGCCCATGATCGAAGCGATAAGCTATATACTGAAAAAGAAAATCAGGAAACCATAATTTAATGTTGGTTTAAGACTTCTTGTTCTTTCAATGAAACGTCTTATTCGATTTTAATGAACGAGAGCACATTGTTGTCATTTAACTTGGAAAAAGGCCATCACAAAAGCAAAGAAATCTCTACGAGCTCAGAGGGAGTCAGGTTTAATGAAACAATATTCTTTGTTATGAGACATTTCTCAATTAATGACGGGAATACATTGCCACTGAAAAATTATTTTCAACCATGATGGCAAGACCGCATTCAGGGTGCTCGCCTTTCATTTAAGCTGTAAATTAATAGGTTTTATAATCGATTCTAAGTGCACGGTTCTTTTCTCTTCTTAATATTTTCTTTTAAGAAAGGCTTCCAGCCCGGATCAAAGATTTAAATTTTATTTAATGAGCTTGGAAAATTTATTTGTCGGTATATAATCCCTAATTAGGCACTAGAGGGTTACTATTTGAATCTTGAATAAAATATCTGTTATTTATTTAATTCATTATTCTCGGTTTTTTAGCAAATCCTTCTTAGTGATTAAAATTCAAATTAATAATTAATTATTTGATAAAATTACTAAATTTTAATAAATATTTAAATTTAAATAAAATTTATTTTAGTGGAGAATAGAGCGATTAGTAGAGAAGTTACTACTGTCTATTTCTATACAATTATTGAGAACAAATTGAAGATAAAATACATTGAACTTTTTTAAAAAACTATTTCAGATTTTTTACTAGATGGATGGTATTTCCCATTTTATGTCAGAATTACAGTTCTTTTTTAAAATTCCCTTTTCGAAATCAGATTTATAATTCTTTTGGAAAATCCCCCGTTCCAAACCAAAATTGTAATTCTTTTGGAAAACGTAATATTCCAAGACAGAATTATAATTCTTTTTTCTAACATTTTTATTTTTCGCAAAAATTAACTGATTTAAGTAAAGATGATACTTCGTTATATTTCTTTTTTAAATCTAGAAATTACTCAGTAGTATAGTTCTTTCGGGAAATTCCATGAATAAATTCAAAATTATGATTCTTTTACAAAATTCCCTGTTTACAGTCAGAACCATAAAAAAATCTTTTAGAAAATTTCGTGTTCCATGCCTGATTTATAGTTCTTCTCGAAAATTCTCTATTCCAAAAGAGAATAATAATTCTTTTAAAAAATTCCCCGTTCCAAGTCAAAATTGTTATTTATTTGGAAAAAATCACTGTTCTAAGTCAGAACAATAATATTCCTCTTACGAATTTCCTCTTTAAATTCAGATGAATTTTTAAACAAAAAGATTAATTTTCTACCGAAAAAAAAGAATTTTTTAACAAAATTTAAGAATTTTCAATCAAGAAATTGAATTTTTAACTAAAAAAGATGAATTTTTAAACAAGAGTATTAATTCACTGCCAAAAAAGCGAATTTTCAATCAAATGAAAAAATTCTAAACTAAAAAGTTAAATTTTTAAACAAAAGATTAATTTTCTACCAAAAAAATAATCATCTGGAAACGTACTAATAACGTAACCATATGTAATTTTAGATAAAAATGTCTCTAAATACTAAAAGGTTAGTATACGTGTAACTTTACTTTTACTGCCTTCCCCCCCCCCCCTTCCCATTCCAAATCGTAGTTTTTGTGAGAGACCTCTGCTAAAGTAGTAACGTAGTTTATAGACGATCCCTTACAGATACGTCTTCCAAAATCCCAAATTCCAAATCATATAGTAGTTATTTTATTATTTTAAAACGTAAATTTTTCTCTCCTTGATTCAAAGAATATACATTTACAATTTGAGATAAATACTAATTTCTTAGTGTGTGAGTACACCGGATCTTAAAATTGTAATGCATTCAAAGCTTTCAAAATATTAAAAAAATGTAAACAGTATTGCTTATGTACAAAAAAAACAATTAATATTGAATCAAGAATATAGTGTTACAAATATAGATGATAGAATATTTTCTTAAGCTGAGAAAATATTTCTTGTCTCAAGAAAATGTACTAGGTTGAAGAAACTTGTTTTCCTGCATTCTAGAACATCTTTTCGAGACAATACAATTTTTTCGGATAATGAAAATATTGACAGTTCTTTCTTTGTATTATCTTTATTCTCGGCAATAAAGTCTTTGCATTGTTTCTCCTGTGAATAAATAAGCTAAAAGTAATAAAATATCAAAACATGAGAAAAGAAACAATTTCAAGCAACTAATAAATATTTTTTTAAATGTCAAGAACGATATAGTGGTTCAACTGAAAACGCTATAATAAATAATTGCCTTTTTCTGAATATTTTATCAAAGTCTTCCATTTTCGATTTTAAAATCAAACAGAATTTCAAATGATAGAAAAAATGCGCCACAAAATGGTTTCTACTAAAAAGGAAATAAAATCCCCTTGACTGTATTAATTATTTTCCAGACATCGTTTAATCGATGAATTAAACATGTTTATGATGTGAGCTAAAAGCTGATGGAATTTGATCGGAATTATAAAGAATTCAAGAATTAGGTAGCCTGAATGGGAAAAGCGATGCAGTAGCACCATTGACGCGTCGAACAATAGCGCAACGTCACGGGCCAGTAGCGATTAAATGATGAAATGTATTGGGTACTTGCCTGGACTCTGTAAAACCACGGGCCGTCGCTTTCCTTATCAGGTTGCGTTCAATGAATAAAACATAAAGTGCATACATCAGACTGCGGAGCCTAAAATGCTTTCAAAGCAGTAGAAATAGGGTGATTTTTCACAAATATAGGGTAAAAATAGAAAATATATTTTCTTATATAAAATTAATGTGGGTACAATATTTCTAATATTTCAAGGATCGAAATATGTTTCATTTACAACATACTAGTTGTATTTTCAACCATGAAAAATAAATGTTCTCCCAAAGCAGAATATGCTTGAAGTTCTGAACATGCAAATGAACGGAATTTTGTACTGATGGCTTTGCAAACTAGAAATAATGCTAAAATATTTGTTTTTTCATATTGAAAGTAATATTTGGATTACAAAAGAAACTTATAATGCATTATTTTAATTTGAAGTTAAAACCATATTTATAGATCAAATTTGAACTGAGAAAAGAATATTTTGTTCACTTGAACTTTCAGAACTATAGACAAATCAAGAGAGGTGAATTTTCAACCCAAAAGACAGATTCTGAAACATGACTTGTATTTTGAAGCTAGAAAGTTGAATTTCTTAGAAAACGCTTCACTTTTTGAACTCAAAAGATGAATTTTAAACAGAAAATTTAATTTTTCAGCACAAAATATCAATTTTTAAATAAAAACAGTTGAATTATCAATCGCAGAAACATTTCCCAGCCAAGCAGTTACATGTACAAGCAAAGAGTCGTATTTCTAAGCAAAATGGACGAAATTTAAAAAAAAAAGTTCAATATTTAACCTATTTTTTGAATTTTCAAGCAAAACAGATAAGAATATTTAAACTAAAAAGACGATTTTTTTTAACAACATAAATAAACTGTAAAAATAAAATAGTTTAATTTTTAATTAAATGTGATGAATTTTGCACCATAAATATAATAGTAGCCTTTTCAGTTAAAAAGAATTATGTTTCAACAAAAAAACATGACTTTTCGACCAAAAAAGAAACACGGCAGTTCAATTTGCAAAGGAGCAACATGGTTTACCCCTGAAAAAAAATTCAACTACGTTGTTGAATTTCTAAGCAAATAAGATGAATTTTATAAATATAACAGGTGCAATTTCAACCCCAAAATGTTAAAATTTAACAAAAAAGTTTACTTTCAACGAAACAGTTGATTTTTCTAAAAAAATGTCGAATTTTCTGAAAAAAACAGTTGAATTTTCAACTTCCAAATAAGAATATTCAACGAAAATGTTAAATTTCAACAAAATAGTTATACTTGAAAAAAATTAGGTTTTCAATCAGAAGGAATCGAATACTACGAAATAATTAAATTTTCAACCGGAAGATATACATTTAATGAAGAAAAGTTTTTTTTAAACAGAAAGTTACATTTTTAAAAACAGTTGAAGTTTCAAAAGAATTGTTGAAATGTCAAGCCAAAATGATAATTTTCTACCATACAGTTTAATTTTTAAACTTTAAATATGGTATAATTTGAACAGGAAACTTGATTCTCAGCCAAATAGTTGAATTTAAAAAAAAATATATAATCAAAAAGTTAGCTTTTCAATAAAAAAAAGATGAAATTTCTACAAATCTAAGGAAATTTCAAGCCAAAAAGACGAATTTTTTTCAAAAGAATTGATTTATTAACCCCAAAATATGAAATCCAAGAAAAAAGTTAATTTTCAACATAACAGTTCAATTTTCAACTAAACAGATAGTTTTCTAACTAAAACGAATAACTATCTACAAATTAATTGAATTTTCAAACCAAAAATTTCAATTTTGTACAGAAAAGTTAATTTTTAACAAAAAAGATCAATTAAAAAAAACACTTGAATTTTTTACCAAATTCCTGAAACAATTCGGAAAAACGCAACTTTCTAGCATTGCTCAAAAACAATATTATTTAGAATAATTATAAATTGTTTCAACAATTATGCTTCCCTACTTAAATTAAATATTACCTCACTTGAAGTAAAAGGTAAGACAAAAAGTTATAAATTTGAGAAAAAACCACAACTCTCTAGTGCTATTTAAGGAGAATATTATTAAAAATAAATTTTTCAAACTACTATGTTTGTTAATTTGAATTAATTATTATCTTACTCTAATTAAAAAGTGGACAAAAAGTTAATTTTTTTTTTTGAAAAACAGCTACTGTCTAGCACTATTCTACGAGAATATTATTATAAATAATAATAAATTGTTGAAAAAATTATTTGTGTTAAAATTAATTGGTTATTCTCTCGTTCTAACTGAGAAGTTGAAAAAAGTCGGAAAATTCAGAAAAAACCGCGAATTTCTAACTTAATTCTTAGAGCAAATAGCTTTAAACAATAAAAAATGGTTTAAATAATTTAGCTAAACATCTGATTATCAGTAGGTGATAGCATTTTGTGTTGTTTAGAAACAATATGTGTTCAAATAACCGCAAAAAATCATCATTACCTTCATAACTCGCTTAAGTTAATAGTTAACTAATGGGGGTTTCTTAGGATCCTAGAAAACAGGCTAACCTGGGTGATGGCTAAAAAGTAAGTTTTTGTTTACATTTTACAACTAATTTCGAAAATAAATGCTTATGCATTACGCAAGAACGCATGTATAACAAAAATTTCGGGGGTTGCCTCGCACTGGCCTTGAGACTAAATAAATCTGTGGAAACATTTACATTCTATTGTAAACTGTTAGCGACCCATTGTTGCCACTGCCTTCGAAGGATTAAGCCAATCGATCATATAAAGGCGTTCTTGTGTATTATCAAAAATTTCTGATAATTTTATCATAAATTTCGAAATATTTCCTAGAAAATTGTTTTTACTGTTTGTCAGATCGAAAATGCCCTGAATTTGGTAAAAAAATATTGTGTGCAACAGGTGCTGAAAGTAGTTACTTGAACAGAACCGAAAAGTAAACTTCACAATCGTGTGAAACTGCCTACTTTCCACAAATGTAGCACAATATACTATTTTTCTTATGAAAAATATTTATAACAAACCTCGTGGGGCCTGCGAAGCCCATAAATATAATTTTGTTCGAAGCAAAAAATTTCAATAATTTTGTTGTGAAGTTGAACAAATTTATGGGGATATGCATGAAAGTACAAAAATAAAAATTTGCACGACCCTACTGATAGATGCATAGATTCATGGAGCACCAGTCATAACTTAGAATGGTGTATTCCGCGAGTGAGTATTGAATGCTCGCGAAATCAGCGGTGGGTGACTGAAGCACGTATGACGAACTCACTTTGATACGCCCGACGGGAAATTCCATTTTGCCAGGGAGAAAAATCCATTGCCGATGGTCACTGAAAAATCGTCGAATTATGCGATCACCACCGGAACTCAACCTTTCATTTCTCCCCCGTCTTTTCCTTTTTCTCACTTACGAGTATATAAATGAAAATGCGATCGACGTGCAACATTCTCGGTGCACTCAACTGGAGAATGTCGTATTTCATTTTTCGATCGGAAAACTATTTTATTGAAGTGCCCAAAAAAATGCATCCTTTTTATGATTGGACAAATTTTTCTACGGGAAACATAAGAAATGTAAGAACAGGGTAAAATGGGCCGCCAAGATGGGAAGAAAATGAATCAAAGCAAAGTTGAATATTGCTTATTCTTTAACTTGAAATTGCAAACCAAATTGTATTTTTTTGATAATTTATTCGGTACCACCATGTTATGAGCCTTCAACTCCCCCTAAAAAGTGAACGTTATGAAACCCTTTAACAAATAATGTCAGCAGGTGACATGTAATTAGTTTCAAAAAGCGGCACCCTGAAACGCAAATAGTTCCAAAAATGGCAACTGAATAACGCTCAATGTTTTCTTTAACCCTACTATTGGAAAAAATAATTACACCAAATGTCACTCTAGCTCGGCCTCTTCACGAGTACTTCGATGATCACAAGGCAAAATAAAAATCGGTCATGTGATGTAAGATACTATTCACGGTCTCATAGTCACCGTAGGATAAAAAAATAGGGTGAAAGTGTACTTCTTTCACGCAAAAAGGGTACTTTTTACAAATATGGGGTTGATAAACAAGTCGTGAAAGGCAGTATATTTTTCATAGGTTCAGAAATACAGGTTTAAATTTTCATGCTTTTTTTTTAATTCTTTGAAAATTTATTCAAACAGCTAAAGATTTCCTATTCATAAAAATACAATAAAAAATTAAGTAAAGCTTAAATAATGAAAAATAGATAAAAATCCTAATTTGAACATGTTTATTGTTTCGTTCAGATATTTTTATTCCTTTCAGCATTTTATTTTTTTCAACTTTATTTAGTAAAATATTTTGAGCTATTTAACAGATTTTTAGGCATCGATAGAAAAATATAAATTTTAAATACAAGAAAATTACTTTTGAGAAGAATCTGCGGTTGATTCAGTTTTGATTACTGAGGCAGGTCCATTTTTTCTGACGTATTATATTAGTAAACCGATCTATTTATTATTATTTGTATTTGCAGAAAGGATTCGAATAGGGGAAAAGTATTCTTATCATTTCAGAATGTGTTTTTAAATCTGAATATTTGAAAAGTGGCTTTTTAACGGTACATACACGCCACTTATACTATTTTTCAGAAGAGACAAAAAATGTTCTGAAAAAACGAATTTTCAATTAAGGAAAAAGAATAGAAACGTATCGAAAAAAAGAAGGGAATTTTTTCCGTTCCGAACGCACATATTTTCGACTTTGCACGGTGATTCGAAATCTATTTTTCATTTGAGAAAAAAGCAACAATTTACACCCGAGATACTATAACGTTAAATTATGAAATGAAAAGTTTAATTGGAAGAAATCATTCAATTCAGAAACAATGGAGGAACATTTTCTTCCCTCGTGGTATACATAAATGTAATGCAATAATACTTTTATATATGTTGCGTTACATTGATTGGTTCTCATTAATATAAAAGCAGAATATATTTATTTAATCAATTCAGAATTTCTAATCTAAAAAAAAAATGAACTCTTGAAAAAATGGCACTGCTGACCTAAAATAATAATGCATGGACATCTGTATATTTGTAGAGATGAACTCATGGATACTATAAAGATTACAGAGATATCTACGATGCTAAATATCCCGCCACGTCAAAAGTTAATAGTAGAAACAACGAGGTTTGATGATGATAAAATATAGCTTATTTTTAATTTATATAATAGATTTGAAAAAATTACAGAAATTTGGAAAATGCATTGAGAAGAGAAAAAATGAAAAGTTTGCATAATGGTCTCTTTTCTAAGTACTAATAATCTCGCCAAGTTGAAAAAGAACCTGAAAAATCTTAAAATATAATATTGAGGAACCAAAATAAAAAATAAACCTAACAAAAAGGTATCTCCTTAGTCCTAGATAATCATCAAACGGAGTTTTTAAGAAAATGTTGAACGCCGCCGAGCTTAGCCGAGTCTGATTTCTCTTCGAAAGTCCCGACCTCGAGAATTTTTTGAAATCTGAGCAGTCCCAGCAATCTCAAAGAAGTATTAGCACTCTCTAAGCGAATTTGGTTGAAACTGCCTCATTTATAGTTTTAAGATTTCCACATTTCTCAGTGAGTAACACCTCGATCATAGGTCTTAAGGAATACTAAAAAAGAAATACTAGGATATTTATCAATGAAAAGAGCGCACGGTTTGATAGCCTCGATTTTATGGAATTTCTTTTTAAATTACGCTTTTGGCCAATCTTGAAAATAGGGGACTTTAGAGGCCAAAACTGAATATAGGGTAAAATAATGTACAATCTCTACAAGTTATCTGAAATATTATAGACTTTAAAAGACGATTAAAGGTTAGTCTGCTATATAAATTCTATTTCATATATAATAATGACAAAATGATAAACAAAGATGATATTTACAAGTCATATTCAGCGAATAGCGTAAGAATTTATTGTCTTTTCAATATAACCCAGATGGATAAGTCCATTATCTTGATTGTCTCTGCCTTCAAGAATATTCTTCAAGATGTCCAAAACATGGAAAAGTGCTTCGCTTGTGACACGAGTTGCATAATTGATTCGCAGATCTCTTAGAGGAAAAATGTTTTTTACGTAACTAATTTATTGAAAATATCAATGTTTTCCTGGACACCTAGTATCTTCTATAATTTTTTTTCTTCGATTTTTTCTCTAATCTCGTTTACATACTTTCTCAACTCAAAAAGATGTCACGTGTCCCAGAAATGCTCTAAAAAAACGCGGGAATAATATTTTGTCTTTGAATAAAGCCTTATCTGAAACCTGTTTCTTCATTAAAAGACTACTATGATACTTAAAACTACTAGCAACGAGATAAAACCCTCAGGATTTGGAAATTCAAAGCTTAAGAATTAATCTTCCCTAAGAACCCATTTGAAATACGAATCCCAAGTTGGCGTCCACTCCCGCGTTCAGACATCGTTAGTACTAATATCAGCAACTGTTCCAACATAATCCGTAAGCAGTGGCATCGTAGTATTGCAAGAATAAATTTCCTTAATTAACTCGATTCGGAATGAAGCACCACGCGAACAGATGTCCGCAAAGACTCTAATTCTCCACCAGCTTGGTACTTAAGTATCATTTTTTTTGTTTTAGATTGCTGACTGGAGTTCCAAAGTCTCATGGCAGCGTATAAGCTTGTAGCAATCCTTGCAACTGTACTACAACTTTGTCTATGTGAGTCTTCTTTTCTCCATATTCACTAAGAAGGTCCAATTGCATGTTTGGAATAAATTTCCTTTCAGCTAAGTCCATCAAGATTCGCGCTAGCGGATCGACATAAAGCACACAGGAAAAACTAAGGATTCAATTTGGCTTCAGGTAATTTTCCTACAAGCTCATTTTGAACCCATATTCCGAAAGCTAGGTACCTTCCTGTATACAATAATATGTCCAAGGAAAGTTAAGGGTTATTCTTATGCATTTTGAGCCGCTGAATTCGAATATGTCGGTCGCTTGTTCGAAAAAATGGTACGTTTTATTTAAATCGCAATTGTTTAAACAAATTATGAAAAAAATATTCTATTGTGTCGGACAATTTTTTTCTGAATATATGGCTCATTTAAAGAAGAAAAGATCTCTAGTAATTTTTTCGTTAATTGCGTAATTCATAAGTTATGGTTTTTTGAATGACGAAAATGTAACGTTTTTTGCCAAATTTCGATGTTAATAATTTTTCACCTAATGAATATTTCTTGAAAATTAAAATACGCACTTATTCCTTGAGATATACCCTACAGCCTTATATGCGCTAATATTGAGTCCCCGACCTAAAAACCCGATATATCTCGCGCTCGCCGGTGTTCGTTCTTCACCGTTTCTTCTAAAGGATATTGATATTAAACAGCGCAACAGAAACTATTCAATTTGTTCATACGAATTACGCATTCTGTATTTAATACAAAGCGCTCATCGCGACGAGCATAAAATATTGTTCTTTTTTTTTTGTGAAATTCGATATTAAATGTAAAGTAATATTCCTGCTCAAATTTTCCCGCTCAAATAAAAATTCTCTTACCTCCTATAGATAAATTTGTTCCAAGTTGCCATTGCAAAGCATGCATGTTTGAAAAATCATGTATTTGTGTAAGGGCTGGAATAAAATGTTGCAGATTTTGTTCTTGTCAAAAGAAACAAACTTGTAAAAACAGATTTTATGATAGCAATCAATCAAACACAATATAAAACGTATTAGAATATACGCAACTAAAATGCTACATTTTTAAAATTTAGTACAAATGTACATATGTAAAAAATAATTAGAATTTAACATTAGATTTTAATAAATGTTAAACTATTTCAAACTACTTTACTAAGAAATTATTGCCTGACAAAAATTCCAAGTATCTAGCATGAGAACAAAAAAATGGTTCAGAACCTACTCGGATATCCATTCGTCGCGATGAGCGCTTTGTACTAAATGCAGAATGCGTAATTTGTGTGAACAATTCTGTTGCGCTGTTTAATATCAATATCCTTATGAATAAACGGTGAAGAACGAACACCCGCGAGCGCAAGATATATCGAGCTCGCAGAACGCTCAGCGCTCGACTAGCGAAAGTGCCTTGTAAGCACTGCAAAATAACAAATTGTCGACGTCGCAAAATAGGGATTTTAGGCCGGCAACTCAACATTAGCACATATCAGGCTGTAGGGTATATCTCAAGGAACAAGTACATTTTTTAATGTTCAAGAAATATTCATTAAGTCAAAAATTATTAACATCGAAAGTTGGCAAAAAACGTAACATTTTCGTCATTCAAAAAATCATAACTTATGAAATACGCAATTAACGGTAAAATTATTAAAGATCTTTTCTTCTTTAAATGAGCCATATATTCAGAAAAAAATTGTCCGACACGATAAAATAATTTTTTCATAATTTGTTTAAACAATTGCGATTTAAACAAAACGTACCATTTTTTCGGGCAAGCGACCGACATATTCGGATTCAGCGGCTCAAAATACATAAGAATAACCCTTAACTTTTCTTGAACATATTATTGCATACGGGAAGGTACCAAGCTCCCGGACTAACAGTTATGCCCACCCTCTTCAGAAATGTAAAAACTAATATACAATTGAATTACTTTCAATAATCGCATTGGTTAATATATACCAATTATAGTTCAATTTTGTTTCAGTATATTTTGACGTCGTATCTCTGTGTACCAAAAAAAGCTACCAAGAATCCTTATCTCGAATAATCACAGAAATGACAGCGCAAAAAGCTTATTAACTTGTTAAGCAAATATTTTACATTGAACATTTTTTCACAAGTTTAAGAATTCGTCATCTAATTTGGATAATAAAATAAATTATATTTTATTGCTGAAAGTAGGGTATAAGATACAACATTTCTGCGCTTATATTTTGGACCACTCTTCCAGAAATATTAAAAACAAGTGCAAATAATAAAATTTTCTTCAGTTTGGATTTCATCAAATATAATATTTACGCTTTGAAAAAGTTGTACTAATTTTCTCTTTGATTCTACTAAAATCTTAACCCAGAACAAATAAGTCATATTAATTTTAAGTGTTAAAGTCGTTCAAACATAAATTCAGACCGAAATGTGTCTTAATGAATTTTATGTGACAGTTAATCCGGGTATTATTAAATTTTCAAACTAAAAAGGGTACATTTTTAACAAAAAAAATTAATTTACTACCAAGAAATACGAATTTTCAATCAAATTCCAGAATTGTCATCCAAAAAGTTAAATGTTTAGGAAGGAAAGAACATTTTCTAAATTTTTCAAGAAAGTAGTTGAACTTTTAAACCTAGTTGTTACATTTTAATTGAAAAAATGAACTTTTAAACAAGAAGAGATTTATTTTCTACCGAAAAAAACTTATTTTTGACTAAAATCAAGAATTATCAACCAAAAAGATTAATTTTCTACCGAAAAAAAAGAATTTTTATAAAAATTAATAAATTCGTAACCAAAAGGTTGAATTTTCAACTAAAAAAGATGAGTTCCTAAATAAAAATATTAATTTACTACAAAAAAGACGAATTTTCAATCAAATTCAAGAATTCTCAACCAAAAAGTTACATTTAAAAAAATTTTTTTTTTTTTCTTTATTTTTAAGCAGTTCAACTTTAAAACCTAGTTGTTAAATTTGGAACCAAAAACATGAAGTTTTTGATAAAAAGATTAATTTTCTTAAGAAAAAACGATATTTCAACAAAATAGATCCATTTCAACTAAAAGTTGAATTTTTTCTTTAAAAAGAACCATTTCGAACAAAAATGGAATTGATAAATTTTAAATCGCCAAACTAATTTTTCAACTAAAAAAAGTAATTTTCAAACAAAACAGATCAATTTCTAAACAAGAAGGTGAATTTTTAACTATGATTTTGAATTGTCACAAAGAAAAATTCATTTTTAAGAAAGTAGTTTAACATTGAAACCTACATGTTAAATTTCTAACCGAAAAGATTAATTTTCAACCGAAAAAAAAAACGAATTTTGACCAAAATTCTTAACCAAAATGTTGAATTTTAAACCAAAAGAGATGAGTTCCTGAACAAAAATATTAATTTACTACCAAAAAAAGATGAATTTTTGATAAAATTCCAGAATTTTCAACCAAAAAGTTACATTTTTAAAAAAGAAAGATTTTTTTTCATTTTTAAATAGTTCAACTTTAAAACCTAGTTGTTAAATTTGTAACCAAAAACATGAATTTTTTAATAAAAAGGTTAATTTTTCAACAAAAATCCTAATATACTACCAATAAAGACGAATTATCAATAAAATTCAAGAATTCTCAACCAAAAATTTGAAGTTCCAGCTAAAAAAATGAATTTTTAAGAAAAAAGATTAATTTCCTACCAACAAAGACGAATTATTAATAAAGCTGGAAAAAGATAAAAACTTCACCATACGTATTTTTAGAAAAAAAGCCTAAATTCTAAACGGTTAATATACGTGTAACGTTACATTGGCTAGTACCTCCTTTCTGTTCCCGTTCCCAAACGTAGGTGCATGCCTTGAAGTGTCCGTCCTGCTTTGTTTTAATTTTTAGTTCAGAAGTAATAAATGTCTTGTTTTTCTCAAACACCTAATGTTTGAAATTTTCAATTGAAAAGTATTATCTTTTAAAACCAATCCTGATAAAAGAATAATAATGTGAACTTTTCGAGTATCTTTTAGTATATTTTTAAGTGATAACGAAGTGCAAAATTGGAACACATATATCAGAAGAAAAAACCGGAAAAAACTTTCATTGCGATCCGGGAAATCCAGGAATTTGTTGGGAATTTCGAAACTAAAGCCGTCAATTTATATAACCTTAAAAATAAATAAACAAATAAACCTGCAGACAGTTGAAAACAAGCAAAAATTGCTGCCAATACCAATATGAATAAATATCGATACAAGTAAAATAATTTCCGAATTCGCGGACCATTGATGAAAAATGTTCCGCACATACCGAATATTGATGTGACAGTGGAACTCAGAGCGATATTCATTTGCCTCGCAATCCCTTTTTGCTTTTTCTTTTTCCACATCTGCCTCTCCTTTTTCACTTCATTCCTTCTTAGAACCACCACTTTCAGAGACATATAACCAACCATACCCTAGTTTATAAGGACTGCGACCGAAAAATCGCAGAGTTCCATAAGTCGACCGCTGGCGGATGTCGCAAATTGAAAATCCGTGTCTCCTTTTCTCTCAATTTTATCTCCCTTACTTTCTCTTTTTATCTCCGGTACTTCGACCTCCTTCTGCTTTCTATGTTAGTCTATGAGATCGCGAACTTCCGAGTGACGACATGACAAACTTCACAGATTGGCCGTCAATCCGGCTTTTCCGGTTGCGGACACTATCCATCTTTACGCTGTCGTTTCGCTACCCTTTTTATAGAGGCAATAAAGTGTGAAAGGGCCAATTATTTTTCACCATAAGAGCAAAATATAGGTGTAGTAAACGGTGAATTTAATAGTATGTATACAGGAAGGTTATCCTTACTCTGCGTTTTTTTAAAATGAAAACGGGATAACACTGCTTTTATGGTGAGCATGTCATAAAGAGACTGCCATGAAAATTTGCATTCGTTTGTGTAAATTCACATTCAAACCAAGTACATTTGAATTGCGTTTTCAAAAACAAATTGATCCTCACGGGGCTTGAATTTAGTGAAAATACCAAATAGTATCAATAGTAGTATAATTTCTGGAAAATTTTAAGAAAATAGTGCGATGCCTTTTTTTTTAATATTTCTTTGAGGGGTTTACTATTTTTAAATCTGGTATGCAATAAACAATGACAAAACTCCCTGCAAATAGCGAAAAATCCTTTAGAATATTTTAAAATACCCGGAAAGCATTGAACTTTTTAAAAACTACTGAAATCTGTTAAAATCCTCTGAGATTCCTGGAAAATCATCCTTCTTTCTGATTACCTAAACATCTTTGACATACCTTGAACTTCGAAAAAGCATTCGAAATCTTAAAATTTCTTTTGAAATCCTATGAGTCCCTCGAATCTGGTTAAATCTCTGAAATCCCAAAAAGTTTCTTGAAATTTCATTTTTTATTTCCTTTGTTCTATAAATTTTTCTAGAAATCCGTGGACATTTCTCGGAATCTTTTAAATATCATTGACCCTTAACATTATCAATCTCGTTAAATTCCTTCGAATTTTTTTAAATAATATAAATTCCTTAAAACTTAATAAAATCCCGTAAATCTTTTGTAAAGCTCTTTTTTTTACAATATATTTTCCAGAATTCCTTAAAAAATGATAAAATATTTGAAATTAGCTAAAATTCAGTAAAGTCTCACAAAATCCGATAAATCGTAAAAGTAGTACTCTTCTTCACATTTTGAATTATTTTGATCTATTTTCGACATATATTATTAAACGATTTTTGTCATTTTGTTTTCTTCATCCCCTTTTTTCTTTTTACCATAATTTTTAAATAACATATTTTTTATATTTAATGGAAATTTTTTGTATTCGAAAATCTCATAGTCTAAAATGGTCAACTTTTTAGGATTCATTCATAGATTAGGGTATTTTATTTTAATTTTATTTATCATTGACTAACTTTACTTCAGAAAACATCTATTGTTTTACTATTAGAACATCTGAAATTTGTTAAAATCTTCTCTAATCCCCGAAAAACTCATAAACTTTTCTAAATCCCGTAAAATCTTTGAAATGTCTCAAAATCCATAGAAATCCGTTAAAATCCCTTTAAATCTTGACAATAAATTTAACTTCGTTAAATTCCTTAGGATATTTAAAAATGCCCTGAACTAGAAAAATCGTTTTTGTAGCCTAAAAATCTAACAAAATTGGTGTAAAATTCAACTAATTGCTTGCAAATCAATTATTGTTAAAAATTCATATTTTTGCGTAAAGAATTCAACTCTGTCTTAGAAATTTCAGCTTTTTCGGTAAAAAAAAATGCAACTTTCTTTGTCAAAAATTAATTTATTTAGATTACGAATTTAGCTTTTTGTTTAAAATTCATATTTTTGGTTTAAAAATGTATCTCTGTTGGCAAAAAGTTCATTTTCTATGTGCAAAATGCAAGTGTTTCGTCGAGAATATATCTGTTTTGTATAAGAAATCAACTACTTTGTTTGAAATCCCTCTTTTTTGATTCAACTCCAATTTTTTCATTAAAAATAAAAATATACCTATTCTTAGTCGAAATATCAAATATTACATTTTTGTTTGAAAATTGAACTATTTTCTAGAAAATTCGTTTGTTTGATTGAAAATTAATTATTTTAATTGAAAATTTAGCTTTGCCATTCTTAGTTAGAATGTATGTATAATTTTCAAAATGTTCTTTTTTTGTGGCAAATTATTTTATTTCTTTATTTCACTACTTAGTTCAAATAAATAAAATATTTTTTTCCGAGATTGGTAAAAATAATAAAAAGAAGTTTGATTTAAATCAGTATAAATCAAGTACCATGCAAGTTACGTACAAGAGTAAAAGTAATGGTTGTTTATTAATTTTACATTATAATTTTTAGAAAAATTGTATGATGCTCAAAAAAATTCCCTGAATTAACAAAACGTCCCTGACACTTCCATTTTTTCCCAGAAATATACAAATTTATAGATTTTCGAATTAAGCAGGCATCCTGCTCATGAAATCATTAGAAATTCCTTAGAATTTTTTAAGCCTATTGAAGTTTTCTATAATCCTGAGAAATGCATGGAGTCTCATTAAATTTCTGGGTATCTTATTGAATAGACTATATTCGTGAAAATCCTTTCGACTTTAAATGAATCGATTAAAACTTGTGAAATCTCTAGAAATCTTTTAAAATCACATACAACTTCAAATCTTGGATATCTTTTACAATTTTTTGAAACATTAAAATTCTCTGAGGCCACATAAAAGCTCATGAAATCCACGGAAGTGTTTTGAAAACTCTTCCTACAAGTCAGCTAAAATTTTATTGCATTACATTGATTCTTTAAAGTCCCTTAGAAATTCTTTGAAAGCCGTTAAAATCCCTTGAAATCTGTGAAACTCTTTCATATCTTTGATATACCTTTAAAATTCCTTAAAATTTTTTAAATCTTGTAATTTTTTGGAATCTTGTTAAATATTCTAAAATCTTTAAAAACCCCTGAAATTTTTTTGATCATTAAAGATATTGAAGATCCTATAAAATGGCGTAGATCTGATATAATCCTTAGAAATTTCTGAAAATACTTTGAAATTCCGTAAATTCTCTGAAATAATTTAAATCCCTTGGACTTTTTAAAAATATTCTAAAAGCTTTGATGTCCTATAAAATCATTTAACGCCCTAAAATCAGTTTGAATCCCTTAAAACCCCTTGGAATCTATTGCAATCTCGTTAAATTTTAGAAGTCCCTCTAAATCGTTGGAAATCTTCAAAATCTTGGAAAATTTTGATATTTCTTTTTTTTTGCGATGGCAAATATGTATTTTTATCACAACAGCAAAGAAATTTTAGAATAAGTTTTAAAGTAAAGTGAAAAGTTTTATATCCTTTCTTACCATAAAAGACTAATAAAAATATGATAAACTCCGCCTGTCGGAGGCTTTCTCTCTAAAAGCGTCCTAATTTTATTGAACATATAAAGTTTGTAAAAAACTAAAAATTCGCGTTAGAAATTTTTAGTCTTAATTATCCACAATTTATCGACATTTCCGTATATAACAATCAAAATTAACATTAGTGAATCCGATAATAAATGTACAATAAAAGAAGTGAATAAAAGAATGTTATATTTATGATATAAATTGAATCGTTTTCCTACAATATACACTATTTTGAAATTTTTCATACCGATTATTCTGTACCATTTTACAAGAGTAGATTTTGTAACTTTAATTGCAATTCATTACAGAGCGACAGCATTCGAAATCCGATTGTAGGATCTGGATTTTATCTATATATTTCCAGTAGTCGACAAGTCAATCGAACTTGCTTCCCCTTCCCTAGGGGAGAAATATTGTATAGCGTTTATGATTGTAATATCTGATTCACTGAGCGACATAAGGACTTCGTCTCCCAAGTTCTTTTCCCCCAAGACCCCATCAACTCGAGTTTTATGGGCTCCAGATTTTCTCTGTGAATTAAATCGCGGCTTAGATTCTCCCCTTGTTAGATGAATCATCTGCTGATTAAGACAATCAGAATCAGAGTCGAATAAATGAGTATTCTTACAGAATGATACAGCGACACTGAATTTTTAGGCTTAATTTAGAAGAAACCTGTTCGTATTATTTTAGATTTTTTATTATCTTAGGGGTAAACAACGAAATTGTTCCGCAAGATATAGGGAAAGAAACTTTTTTGAGTATCTTTGGAAATCGAATGTAATCATTCTGAAGCATGAAATTTTAGTTAAGAAAATTGGGGAACTTTTGGAATTTTTTCGATTGTTTATAATCTTGGGGGTTGAAACCGAGGGTGTTCTAGTAGTGATAGGAGAATAAAACTTTTTGGGGTATCTTTGGACATCAACCAAAACCATTCTAATGCATTTAATTTTAGGTCTGATAATTAGGGAACTTTTTGATTTTTTTCTCGAATTTTATTATATTTGGGGTTGAAAACGAGTGTTCCTAAAGAGATAGGGTACTAAAACTTTTTTTGGGTATCTTTAGACATCAAACGGAACCATTCTAAAGCATATCATTTTATATCTTGAAGTTAAAGAATTTTTTTGAGATCAGTTACACTATCCCGCCCCCACTCTTAATTTTCGGAATTTCAATAGCCCACTGAATTGCGCCCCAAATGCCCTAAAATGCGCCACCGATTAAAAATTTTGCGCTACAAACCTGTAGTTGTTATATCAAAGTTAAAATCGCATGACCTTGAAAATCTTCAAATGCGCGCATAAAGAAAAAATTGTGCGCCACATTCATTCGTCTTCAAATTCGCTTATATGCGCTATAACATTTTTTTGAAAATCTTGAAAATTGTCCAAGATATGGAGGTAACGAAATTTTACGAATGATACCTCGGTTATCAATATGGCTAAAAATTTTTTCTTTATGGTGCATATGAGCGCCTTTGAAACCCCATAGGAAACTTCCTTCATCAACACGGCTTTAAAACTTCATTTTGTTGGTCATCATTCGTAAAATTTGATTACCTCCATATCTTGTGTTATTACACCATTAAGCCATTTCCCTTTCGAGGTAGGCGTGACTCACTCGGCAGGGGAAAGGAGTAGCCTGTGGAAGGGATAGAGATTTTTCAGATTGATCCAGAATTCTCGTGCTATTTAAGTAAATAACACGTTCGTTCCGCAACACTGCTCCGACCCAGGTTGCTGATCAATCTCTCTAGCAATCACCCCAAGCGAAGAACCTCACGAAGTCGTTATGTAAGGCTCCCCACTTGGGTCCATTAATAGCCAAGGTCCTTGTTTCAGGCGTCATTCACTCTACTGACACTCTTTTTATTAACTATTTGCCTCCATACTTTCCTGTCCTGGCATACTTCTCTAGCTTCTTTTATGTCCATGCATTTTTTCATGCAGGCCCTCCTGTTTCTGTGACTTCTTCTGTCTCTTATAACTAGGGTCTCATTCACACATTCTAACCAATTTTTCCGCGCTCTACCTCTGGGCACGCTGCTATTTACTTTACCTTGATACACTTGTTTCGTTAGTCGTTCATTTGGCATTCTCTCAACATGTCCGAACCATCTTAACTGATT
>NC_046665.1:50909270-50914146 GCF_010883055.1 Belonocnema kinseyi
AGTCGAAATCATGTCAAAGTTAAATATCAAATCGTCATATGGTGGAGATTGTAGTTCTAACGTCAGTCCCACCAAAAACTTCAGTTAATAAGGGAGGGTTGGAAGAGGGGGGGGGATTAGGACTGGAACCGAGAGAGTCGTCTTGGGTTTGTGTTTTTGTTTTCATGCTGAGAAGGTCACCAGCCTTCAGCAGCGTTGTGATATATGGAAGCTCGGCGATTTTCTTCTTTCGAAAAAAATGGAGCAAAGAGTTTGCATTAAATTTTGTGTGAAAAATGGAATCCAGTGCTCTAAAACTCTTGAAATGTTGACAGTTGCATACGGTGAGTCTTCTCTGAGTAAAGAAAATGTGTATAAGGGGTACGAGCTGTTCCAAGAAGGCCGAGAAGATGTCGAAGACGAACCTCGCCCTGGACTCACTGTCTTCTTTGATTACCGTGGCGTAGTGCATCACGAATTCTTACCACAAGGTCGTACGGTCAATGAGGAGTATTACCTTCAAGTTATGCGCCGTTTGCGAGAGGCGATACGCAAAAAACGTCCGCAACTTTGGAAAAACAATTCGTGGCTTTTGCATCACGATAATGCACCTGCTCATTCATAGTTGCTTGTGAAAGATTTTCTGACCAAAAACAGCACCACAGTCATGCCTCAACCTCCATATTCACCGGATTTGACCCCCAGTGACTTTCTTCTTTTTCCAAAACTGAAGAGACCCATGAAAGGACATCGATTTTCAACCATTGAGGAGATAAAAACTGCATCGCTGTAAGAACTCAAGGCTATACCACAAAATGATTATCAGAAGTGCTTCGATGATTGGAAAATCGTATGTTCCATATGAGCGCATTTGAAGATGAATGAATCCATGTCCGCAACTTTATATTGCATATCACTGTTGAAAAATTGACATCTGCCTTACACTGCCCCTCCCCCCAAAATATGATATCTGTGTTAATTATCGAGCGCAAGTTTTTTAGTGGTGGTGCATTTAAACGCATTTGATGTTATGATAGATAGCTGTTTATTGCTGATAACCCGGTTATCAATGTGGCGCAAATATTTTTCTTTATGGCTCATATGTACGCATTTGAAGATCTTCAAGGACATGTGATTTAAACTTTGATTTTTCAAATGGCGGGGGGCAATGGTATCTTTGGACATCATTTAGATTCATTTTTCGGATTTTTGTTTCGATTTTTGATTATATTTGGGGTTGAAAACAAGGGTGTTTCGGAAAAGATAGGGGACTGAAACTTTCTTGGGTACATATCTGGTCTGATAGTGAAACTTTTTTGGGCATCTTTGGATATCAAATAAAACCATCCTAAAGCATACAAATTTAAGTTTAGAAGTTAGAGCGTTGTTTATATTTTTTGGGGATTTTTGATTATTTATGGTGTTGAAGTCAAGGGTGTTCTGGAAGAGATAGGTGGTTCAAGTTTCTTTGGTACCTTTCAATTCTTTACTCTTCTTTCGCTTTTTACTTATAAAGAAATAATAACTCAGCATGAGACAGCATTTTTTTTTATCTCTTTATATTTGTGAATATATTCTTCAGAAATAGGACAGATATTTGAAATATTATTCAAATTTTCAATATAGGTCATATTGAATGTAACTTTTCCTTGAAGTGGTTGCGAAAAGATTTTATTCCATTGTTTGCTTTTATCTCTACAGTAAGATTTCCGTTTTGTTCAAATTAATATTCTTCAAACATTTGCAAAAGAGTAAAATAACTCGCTTTGAATAAAACACAATACTATTTTAAGAAATTATTCTTCTTAATGTTCATTTATCATTTGCTCATAACTAAAAAGTCAAAGAAAAACTGAAGCTTTAAAAAAACACAGCTCTCTAGCATCTCGCAAAGATAATTTTAATAAAAAGAATAATTTGTTTAAACAATAATGTTTGGTAAATTTAAATTCTTATTATCTCACTTTCAGTGAAAAGTGGACAAAAATGCAATATTAAAAAAAACGCAACTATCTAGCATTACTGCAGGAGAAGACAGTTATAAGTTATAAGCAACAAGAAATAGTTTAAGCAATTATAATTATAATTCATTAAGTAATACTCCGCTCTGAGTGCAAAGATGACACAAAGATGAATATTTTAGAAACAACAGTGACTTTTCAGCATTAATTGAATAGAATATTGTTATAAATAATAATCAATTGTTTAAATAATTAATTTTGTTGAATCCAATTGATCATTGCCTCGCTCTGACTAAAAAAAATTGCAAATAATTTGAAAATCATTATAAGAACCGCGACTTTCTAACTGTTATAATAATAGAACATAGTTATAAACAATAATAAATTATTTAAACAATTTTTGTAAGCATATATATTTATCAATGTAAAGTAATATATTATGTATTAGAAACAATCTTTATTTAAAAAATCGCACAAAAATCATAATTTGGGTTGTAATAATCATAATTGTTGGGTTGCCGCAATAAAGGAAATACATATACAAATACAAGTAATTAGTGCCAAAAGCTCGAAAAACCTAATTTTTTACTTTTTGGTTTTTCTGGCACCCGGTAAAACAGACTTATGGGGGTCATATTTAAAAAGTCATTTTTATTTCATATTGTTTGGCTAATTCTGAAGAGAAATGTTAAGTTTCAACTCGATTCGAATAATATTTACAATTCTGAATGAAATTGATGAAGCCTATTTATTCTATGGGAAGTACATGTTAAACTTGACGGGGCTTGTGGAACCTCTATATTTATTTTTTGCACAAAAAACAAATTTGTTATTTTGTATATTCGAACAAACTTGTGGTAAATATGCATGAGAATTCAAGAAAGCCAATTTGGAACACCCTAATATGGGGGCTAGGGTGGCCCTTATTTTTCACTTTCCGAATTAAGTTGCTCTTATTCACAAAATTTGTTTATTTAGGTTTTTTAACGCTTTTTGCAAGTTTTTTTTAAAATAATAATTAATCGTTAATATAATAATACTCACTCCTTTTTCAATGATAACAATTAAATAATTTGTTCGAATAATTTTATAATTATTTAAATAATAAGTATTTTTTAAATTGTATATTCACCTAAAAAAGTAGGAGGAACATCTTATGTACCAAATTTTCGACATATTTTTATATTTCTAAGTATACTTATTTGTTTTTTAGGTAGACTCATAAATGTTATAAAACATTTAATTTTTTTAACATTTTTATTTTGTTTAAATAATTTATTTTTGCTACTTTCCGAAATATTAAAATATTTTTTGTTATCATGCTTAGAATGTTTTTATGGAAAATTTTCAATTTTAAACTCTTTTAATTTTTGCTTGTTTAAGTCTTCAAAAATTCATTTAAAAAGTTTTTAAATTTCACATGTACGATTAAAAATGAAGACCTGGTATCTTAAAAGAAGAAAAATTTAAAACATTAAGCTGTATTGATTAAATTGAATACGTGTTTAATGTTCGTTACCATATAATATCATTTGTCAATAAAATCGTGCAAAAAAATTAAAGTTTAATCATTCCGATAGGTTTTTCATAAACAAATACTTGTAGAGAATTTATAATTTTTTGCAAAAAGCGCTTTTTACAGAGTATTATAATTACATTTTTCTAACAAAAATTAAACATTTTACAAGTATAGGTGATATAGGAAACTTATAAATAAATCAAAATAATCAATTTAAACAATTACGCGAGTAAATCAATTGACTGTTTGGCTGTAGGCCATGATAGATCAGACATGGTGTAAAACTTTATAAAAATTTTATTTAGAACAGTTTTTTATTACTACATATAATTCTAAAAAAATTGATACACTAAAGTATTTGTTTGAATAAATTGTTTAGAGAAATTTTAAATATAATTTTTATGTTCAAACTCAGCGTTTGACAGTACCTACATATTTGGTGAATTCACTAGAAATCTAAAGTTAAAAAACTCTAAGAACCATGGGAAAATGCATTTTATAGCTCACAGAATCCGAGAAGCCGTTCTCCAGAAAAACAACATAAGCCGGCTTAAGTTGTTCTTGCAGATCACGGCTTCTCGGATACATTTTATATCATGTGATATGAAATTCATGTTATCTGAAGTGATTGGGTAGATTTTTCGTCTAAAAATGTATGAAATTCATAGTAGAGAAATAAATTCGCTGTCGTTTTTCAGTTTTTCACGTTATTTTTTTTCACGAATATTTTTAACAAATGTTTTCATCGGTTGCATTCCTATTAGATCGAAGTATTTGTAACTCTAATTTATAAAGGAGAATTTATTATTACCTTTCTACGCATGAAATGCCTTCGATTTATTTATCATTTTTATCAAAAGTATATTAAATTAGACTTGAGGTGTCTTGATTCTGATTGCGGGATAGCCCTCTACTATTAATCTCAATGGAAAACAAATTAGTCTTGATCCAATTAATGTTCTTCTTTTTGGGGTAAAGTGAAATTAATTAACAGCTACCATCCACAACAGGTAGTTCGAAACTGACAGTTACGGAATGTTTTTCTCTCCTTTTTTTATTAGGTTCAATAACAAAATAACAAATCCAAATATATCAGAATATAAATAATTATTTATGTTCTGAATAATAACTCAATCATCCGTGATTTAATATTGTAAGAACTTTATCAGAAAGACAGCAAAACCTAATTTCAAAATTCCCTAGTGTATCCCTAACTAATTTTTCATTTTCCCTGACCATTAATATTTAAAGAACACAGTTCTAATCTTGTAACATTTTCAATATAACATTTTTTATCAATGTAAAAAAACAATTTAAAAATTTAATTTAAATAATCGCATGATAATTGAAGTCAAGTTTAAAAGAATTTAGATTAATTATTTAATCTAAATTCTTTTAAACTTGACTTCAATTATCA
>NC_046665.1:50914246-50939605 GCF_010883055.1 Belonocnema kinseyi
TTAAAAGAATTTAGATTAATTATTTAATCTAAATTCTTTTAAACTTGACTTCAATTATCATGCGATTATTTAAATTAAATTAAATTAATTAATTAATTAAATTAAAGTAAACAAAAATTGATTAATGGCAGAGAAATTGAAGTGAATTTGAAAACAAAAGTTAAATGATATGAGAAGAATTTGATAGAGTTCATAAAAATTAATTTCCAATCAAAAAATTCCTTTCAGTCAAAAAGAAGTAAATGAATTAAAAATAATTCAAGTGAATTTATAAAATTCAAAATACTTTTAAAAAATTCATAAGAATTTTAAAGAATTCAAGCTTAGTTATTAAAAACTCAGGATAAGATTCTAATTAAATGAAATCAGTTACGCAAAATCTATTCAAATCTTCGAACCTCTAAGAAATCTCTCATATTTCCTGAAATCCTGGAAAATGTCTTAAAATACCTTCAGAGCTTTGAAATCTTTAGAAACCTTATGAAATCCTTTGAAATCTTTCAAAATATCAAATTACCTTACTGTCGTATAAACATAAAAAATACATAAGTGATATTGCCGTTTAACGATATTCTCTTAAACTTAGCAATGAAAAAGTCAACTTGCGTGACAATGTCACTTATGAATTTTTTTACTTTGTGCGGCTGCTTATTGGTCCTATAAAATCGTTCCTTATCTTCCGGAATTCTGAGAGATTCTTTGCAACCCGAGTAAAAATGCTTCGACTTGAGTTTGACTTGCTTATGTCTTGAGTTCGTCTCCAAGACATCGATGTCTGGCTGCGTATCAAAACTGAGTCGAGACATAGGTCTTCGCCTTACTTTTATGGCCACGACAGGTAAAACGGCGTTAGCTTATCTCAAGCCGAGCCTTGTCTTGGATAAGATGACGCTTAATTGTATCAAGACAAGCCTTGTCTTGGCTGAAATGGTCGAACCTTTTTCGGCTCATAAATGAGATTAAGATCGATGAATAAAAAAATGCAATGATTAAATTAACTATTTTTTATTGAAAAATTCAAAATCTGTGAGTCTGAAAAAGTATAACAGTTAAAAATTTTCTTCAACAAAATAAAAATTGTAACTTTCTAGAAGTATCTCCTAACCCGTTAGAAATACGTAAAAACAAACAACATTTTCGGTATCATAGTCAAACAAGTATAATGCAAATTCAAACCCGTAAATGAGTTGATTGAATATATATATTGTATAAAAGTATATATGTCTCAAAACTGAGACATGCTCAAGTCGAACTTTTTGTTTTCAGCATGTCTTGATTGGGGGCAATTCAAGTCGAACTGAAGTCGAAGCATTTTTAATGGGAACACATGGCAACACAGAAAAATTGATTTGAATTCCTTATAATCATTAAAATCCTTGGATACCTCTGAAATTTTTTTAGCATATTGAAAATGGTTTAGAATCTTTAAAAATTCCCTACAATTAATCATATCCTTTGAAATCTTTTAAAATATCTACAAACTTAAATAAGACCTTAAAATTGCCTCGGAATCTTTGAAAATACCTTAAACTATTTTAAATCTTTTAAAATTTTATCAATTACTGAAATCGGTTAAAAATACTTGGAATCTTTTTAAAACTCTTAAAAAGTACTTGGAATTTTCAAATTACACTAAAATCTTTAAGATCCTTTGAAATCGCTTCAAATTATTGAAATCTATTAAAAATACTCAAAGATATTTCAAATATTATGAAATCCATTGCAATTTTTTTAAACTCTTGCAAATTTCTTGAGTTTTTTATATATAATCAAAGTTTTTAATTCCTTCAAAGTGCTTTCAAAGTATTAAAATAAATAAAAAAAATTGTAGGATATTTTAAAATATTCTAAAGTATTTAAAATTATTTCAAATCCTACGAAATCTTTCGATTCTTCTAAATAGATTCTTTGAAATCCATGCAAAGATTATGAAATCCCGTAAAATTATATAAAATATGATGATAGTTTCTGAAACCTTAGAAAGTTTATTGAAAAACCTTGAGAACATTCAAAATTCTTTAAAATCATCAAATCCTCAGAAGTTTTTAAAATATCCTATATATCTTCAAATCCTTTGAAATCTTTTGAAATTCCTTTAAACTTTTTAAAGCTAATGAAAATGCCTTGGAATATTTTTAAATACCCTAGAATATTTCAAATCCTTTTAAATCTTATTAAAGTATTGAAATCGATTGCAAATTCTTTGAAATCTCTTAAAATCCCCAGAAATTTTTCAAATACTTTGAAATCGTTTAAAACTTTCTGAAGTTCTTGAAAATTACATCAATTCTTTTAAATACTCTGAAATCTCTTACATTTTTTGGAATAACTTGAAATTATTGAAATCTGTTAAAAAATCCCTAAAATATTTCAAATCCTTGGAATTTTTTAGGTCCTTGGAAAGGCCATTAAATCACAGAAATCAATTGAAAATTGCTATGAATTTTTTAAGACACCCTAGTATATTTGGAAAGTTTTAAAATCTTTTCAAACCCCTTGACACTTTCCTGAAATCTTGTAAAATGTATTCAAATACCTTCAGAGCTTTTCAAATCCCTTAAAAGATTAAAATCGTCGAAAATCTGTTACAATTCCTTGAAATTTTTTCAAATGCCCTAAAATGTTTCAAATACTTGAAAATGATTTGAAATCCTTCGGAATTTTTAAAATCTCTTGAAAATTCCTTAGGATTTTTAAAAATATTCTAATATCTGTCAGATTCTTTGATGCCCATTCAAATAACAAAAATAAATTGAAAATTCCTTGGCATCTTTTATAATATTTTAAAATCCTACGAAATCCTTTATTTCCTGTAAATAAATTTTGTGAAATCCATTAAGATCTTAGGAAATCTCGTGAAATGACATTATATCTGATAATAATTCCTAAAATCCTGGAAAATTGATTAAAATACCTTGAGAGCTTTTAAAATCGTTTAAAATCATTAAAATCCTCATAAATCTGATAAAAACCCTTGGGATTTTTTTTAACATCCTAAAACCTTATAAATCCCATAGAATAATTCCATATCTACAGAAATTATAGTATATTCTTTAGAACCACATAAGAAATTTTGTAGTTCTCTTATACTTATGCATACCTCTAGAAATTCTGTTTATATCTTGAATATCCCTTGGAATATTTTATAATGCCCTAAAATATTACGAATACTTTGAACTCTTTTTAAATCCCTTCAGACTTGATAAAACTCTTGAAAATTCCTGGGATGTTCTGAAATACCCTAAAATCCTTTAAATCTCTTAAAATTATTGAAATCTATGGAAAGTTATTCAATATCATTTTAAATACCCTAAATATTCTAAATCTTTTGAAATCTTTTGAAATGTCTTGAAGCTTTTTAAAGCTTTTGAGAACTCCTTAGAAATTTAAAAAAAAACCTTAAAATCTTTTAAATCCTTTTGAGTTTCTTCAAATTATTTAAATCTATTAGCAATTCCTTGAAATGTTTTAAAACCCCTCAAATATTACAAATTACTTGAAATCCTATGAAATATTATGAAATCCCTTAAAAATTTTGGCAAATTCCTTGGAATTTTTATAAATACTCTAAAATCCTGCATATCTTTTGGAATCCATTTAAATCACTAAAATTTATCAAAAATTTTATAAATATTTCGAAATACCTTAAAATACTTTAAACTGATTTAATAACGTTTATAAATAGTAATGGACCTGAATTCAATAGTGGTTCCCATAGGTAAATTTATTGAAAGAAAATTGACTGAAGTAGTTCAAAGAAAAAAAGAGACTGATTGTGGAACATTGTGGCAACCCTGTTTGTTCTTCACATTTTACTTAAAGCGCTTCTTGCAGAAATTCCCTGACTTTCGCCATTTTTTTAAACCCTGACTTTTCGCTGATTCCCGGGTTTTCCTTCCCCTGCGGTCACCCTGTTCATGTATAGTCGTTTCTTGGGCCCGAAAGTGCATACTAAGAGTGCTTGTAAATTGTAAATGTAATGTCGTAGAGGAAAACAATTAAGTGGAAGAGCAAGTGGAAGATGACTTTTTAACGGTTCCTGTCACTCCTAAAAAGCTGGGCCGTTATTCGTGCGCACAGAACAGTCTAGCTAACTAAATCATGGTGGATTTAAGTGGATTCCACAAACCCCTTGGGTCCGACGATGTATTACCCTTATACGATCGGTTGCAGGGCGCCTAGCCTCCACATCAGTGGTCTCGCACTAAGAAATCTACCCTAAGCTGATATCCACTGCCGCCGCAGTACAAATTGATTGCCAACTCTCCTCGCCAAACAGAACCAATATAATCTATCCTTAACCTCCATTATATCTATTATACCAGTTTTATATCTTCAATTACAACCCTTATTTCCTGGTAATTAGGGTGTGGGAGCCAAACTTGAATTAGGGCGTAAAACCCCTGTTAGGGTTTATTATAGTTTAGTAATACTCTAATCATGTCTATCAATAAAGTTTAGAATCGAACGAGGACACATTTATTTTTTTATTTAAGTCGTTTCGTACCCAAATGGGGTGGCCGCCCAGGCAGGAAAATTATACATAGTGGAAAATATTATGTATCATTTTCATTTGTTTTATACATTTTTTATGTAATACTAAGAATCATTTATAAACGGAATAACATAATTTCAGAATAGAATTTTAATGTTTTTAATTTATTTATTTTAAAAAAGAAAGATGAATTTTCAATCCAAAAGACAAATTTTCAAAAATAAACATAAGCATAGTTTATTTCAAAAATAAACACAAAACATGTAATTGAATTTTCAACCCGAGTTTTTAACCAAAAAGATTAAATTGTCTTTAAAAAGGACGAAATTTTAACCAAAAATAGAATATTTTAATTTTCAATAGAAGAAATAATTTTCAGCAAATGAAACCAAATTTTAAAAAATAGGCGATTTTTGATCAGATAAAGCATTATTAGTCAACAAAGGAAAAGAAGTTCATCCAATTATTAAACTTTCAAGCGAAAACAATAATTTTCTTTAAAACAGTTGAATTTTCAACCAAAAAAATATGCATTTTCAAACAAACAGTTTCATTTTTAACCCAAAGATAGTTCCATTTCCTTTAAAAAAAGATAAGTTTTCATTAAAATATTTCAACTTTTACTCAAAGAGATGAATCTTTAACAAAAAATATGAACCTCTAAATGAACGAGTTATGATTTCAGTTGAAAAAAAACTAATTTTTTACCAAAAAGATGATTTTTAACTAAAATGAATAATCTTCAACAAGATCAAAAATTATTTTTTACATAGTGGTTCAGCTTTCAATCAGTTCATTAAATTTTGGAACAAAAAGATAAATTTTAGCATATCAGTAGATATTATATCTAAGAAAGATTTTAATTTAAAACAAAAAACAGTTGACTTAAACCAAAAAAAGACGAAATTTCAAGAAAATAATGAAATCCTAAATAAAAAAATATGAATTTTCTGCCATAAAAGATTAATTTTCAATCCAAGCGGACGAATTTGCAATAAAACATTTGAATTTTCGATACAAAAAATTGCTTTACAACAAAATAGTTTCATTCTTAAGAAAACAATAACGTTTTTAACAAAACAGCTAAATTATGAAGCAAATTTTTTAGTTTACAATTAAGAAAAGTCCAATTTTGTCCAAAAAGTTACATTCACGGCCAAATGGCTTAACTTCAAAGCTAAAGAGACGAATTTAAAAAAAAAAAATTGAATTTTTACCCAAAAAAATTATTTTTCCACGCGAAAAATAAGAATTTTGAACAAAAAGGAACAAGTTTAATTTTCATTCAAAGAAATTTATTTTCAGCAAAAGAATCGAGATTTCAACAAAATATTTGAATGTTTCACTCAAGAGATGAATTTAAAACTACAATGATGAATTTTTTCACCAAAAAGGCGAATTTTCAACATTAAAGAATTTTTAATCCAGAAGGAAAAAGAAGTTTATTCAAATTGTTCAACTTTCAAGTAAAAATACGAATTTGCTCTAAAAAAGTTGAATTTTCAACAAAACAGTTGCACTTTCAACAATAAAGAAGCAAATTTTAAATCAATATGATAAGTTTTCTAATGAAAAGAATAAATTTAAACAAAATGATTAAAGTTTCAAACAAAGAGATGAACTTTAAACCGAATTAATTAATTTTTAACAAAATAATTAACTTACGCTCTTATGCTCCAGGACCCTTCAAATATAAGGCAAAAAATGACTGCCAAGAATCTTACATCAGTGCGATAGCAAAGCTTTATTTTTAAAATTTCCTTATTTTTTCATGTTGACTAACCATTCATATTCAAATACCAGAACCTCAATCTTGTAACACTTTAAACATAGAATCTTTTATAAACGGAATCATGCAATCTCAGATTGAAATGTTTTAAATAATTATCCTGATGGTTATAAATATAAATTCCTTGAATTTTGCAAAATTTTTGTCAAAATCTTTGACTCCCTCTTGAATTCCCCTGACCTACGGCCACTCTGACAAAATAGGCTCAAACCCCGTATTTTTTCGTGTATAATTGTTAAATTTTACTAAATTATAAGAATATCAACTACTTTATTGATCTATCTTTAGGTATCAAAATCTTGATTAAAATTGTATTTAAGGGAAGCCGCATAGAAATAGATGACTATAATTTTTCAGAAAATTTGCTTTATTGCATAAAAAATGGTTCAAAAATCAAATAAGGTGGTGATGAAAGGATTTCTTAAAATTCTCATCTCATAATACAGTCATAAAAACTATTTACTATTTACCATCACAATAAATTCTTATGTACCTCAGAATTGGTTGACTTTTTTAGATAAAAACTTCTTCAACTTCATTCTTAAACTCAGGATCTCGGGAGTCAGTTTGAATTTCTTATTTAAACTGAAGATCAAATTTGTTTTCAAACCGCAGACAAGCTTGTTCCAATTTGTGGTCAAGGTCCCTTTGAGATTGTCAACTGGCACATTTATTTCTTCAAACCTGGATACGTTTTTCTGATTAAGTTTTTTTTACTGAAATCATCAATACGACATCTACGAAGTGCACTTCTGTACAATCTTCAAATGGTAATTGTGATTTTACAGAATGTTTTTTCGCTTTCCTGCGAAAAATTCCGATTTTGTTGGTTATCTAGTTCTGTACTGTCACCCTTCATTTGACTTATGGTTCAACATTCTAAGCGGGTCAAACTGGTCATGAAAAGAAATGAGAAACCTGATTTTTTCTCTTTTGGAGGGAATCATTCTCAGGGAAGAGAAAACACTTTAAGGACTTGGGAAAATTCGAACATTTGATCAACCACAAGACAAACCGCGAAGGATCGTGAAAGCCGTGAGGTTCTAGTTATATACAGAGCTTTCGAAGTCTCATTTAAAATAAGGTTTGCATCTCTAGCGTCCGTCTCACTTCGAACCTCACCTAAGCCAAAATCAATGGCGTATTTTCCAATCTGATAAGTAGTTTGAAAGACTTCGAATTCCCAAGAAGCTTCGTGTTTTTACACTTACTCATTTCACATACTTTGAGAATAATAAACGGACTGATTTCGATCACCAAGCTAAATAGGCTGAACCACCCCACAGTAGACAGAAAAAATTTAACTACACTCCAAGTCCCATATAATAACAGTTTCAGGGGTTGACTCACACTGACCTGGTTACTCAATCGGTTCCCTTGAAACGTAAACAGTCAAGGCCGCTTGAACAGTTTCCAAGTGGAATGCATAATATTGCGCAATATACTCGACTAAGTACTTGCGCATGGCGGCCCTTCGAGGCAAGAGTCGCAACCATCTCTCGTCCTGCCCCCTGAGAATCTGCGTGGGCCAGCTGTTCTACAAATTACAAAACCGGACCATCGGTTTCGAAAAAAAGGAAGCTTACATATTCAATTGAATATTCTATTAGAAACAAAATATCTCAAAATTAATCAGTTAGCTACATTAAACATTTTGGTTAGACCCGTTCAATAGAACGATTTTGACTCCTCCGGAGAGTCGTGGAACCGGTGCCTCTAGAGAAAATGGTTCTCTAAGTTCTTAAAAAAGCTGTTGCTCTTGGTGGTTCGGAACCCACCTTAAACTGCTGGTCCCCCTCCCCACCACCAAGTAAGTGTGTGGAAGGTGTGTAAAGGAATAGGGAAGAAGGTGCCAGACAAATGTAAACCCTTAGGGCACACATTAGAAGTTTCCATTTCATTCCAGTAATTGATAGTTAAAAATATCATTATTTTACCAAAATATCTCAGATATCCCGTGAGATTGTTATGATTTCTACGAAAGATTACATACCATAGTCCTAAAAATTACATCTTTACCGAGTGGCTCCTAAACACAACTACAATTTCTGGGCTTTTTAACTACTACAAATTTACACTAGTATTTGGTTTATTAGTCACAAAAACTTCACCTTTAACTTGGTATATCCAATTTTTTAAATAAACAGTTTTATGTCGCTATGAAATTATTTCGAAATGCTTCTAAATATTATAGGTAGAACAGAATTTTTTGTTCTGTTCTTATAAGTTCGCTACCACACTAATTTGTGAGCTTTCTAACATTTTCAAGTGAATAAGAAAAATTAAATTATGGGAAAACACTTATTTAAAAAAATTTGCAAAAAATCAGAAGCTTTTTATTCATTATGAAAGATTTCAGGAGATCAAATTGTTTTCAATATTTCTGGAAAATATTTTAATGATTTAGTTCTTATATTTTTAAAGAATAGCTTTAGGTTTTGAAGATCTCAAAATGCGTTGGAAAAAGAATATGGAAGACTTTTGAAGAAATTATTTTAATATTTCAGGAATTAAATTTTTTAGGTAAACTGAATTTTGCAGGGTGTCAATAGAATGCAAAAATGTTCTTAAGATTCATGGAAAATTTTTAAATGATATCTTTTTTAATTAATTGTAGGAGAGAATTGAAAAACATTACGAAATAATTTTGATTATTTTATAACATTTTTCAGAAGAGTGTAAAAGATTTTAAATCAACGTTTTGCAATTTTGCCATATTGCATGTTTTTAGAAAAAAAATTGAGTACGTTCAAAAGATATTTAGACGTTTTAAAAGTATTCAAAAATAATTAAAACTTGTAAAGATTTTCTAGAAATTTTGTAAGGTTCTACGAAAATGAAAAGAATGTTAAGTTTCTAGGAAAAATTAATTTAAATATATTATTTAAAAAGATTTCAAAACATTTAAAAAGATTTTTAAAGTTGTCTCAGAAGAATCTGAAAGATTTTAAGTTCATGTTTTTAATTTTGCAGAATTAAAATAAAAATCAGGAAAAATTTGAATAATTTTTTAAGATTAGAAGGCTTAGAAGGTCTGAAAATATTAAAAAAAAAAGAATTTTCGTAAGATTCGTGTGAAAACGTTAGAAGAATTTTTATTTAAAAAAAGTAAACTTTAGGAGAAAATAAAAAAAAGATTCTTAAACATTTCAAACGATTTCCTTAAAATTCGAAAACAATGTAAAATGTTTTGAAGGAAAATGTTTCAATTTAGTAAGATTATAAAATCAAAAAAAAAAAAAATATTGAGTAAATACAAGAAATACTTAGAAGAATTAAAGCAATTCAAAAATATTTTTAAAATTTAAAAGATTTCTAGAAAAATAGATTTTTGAAGAATTAAAAACAAACTTTAGAAACTTTACAATAATTTCGAAAGGTTTCAAGTGAGTAAACAACGTTTATCAAAAATATTTCTCAAGAATATTTTGAAAATTATGCTGATACAAATCTCAAAACAAACTAATGACACTTATTTTCTGGTTCTCGATATTTACAATTTAATTTCAACTCGAATTTTTATGTGTTCAAAAACTTTTAACAAATAAATAGTTTTTTGCATTTTTTTATATTAAGTAACTTCAATGTTTGTATGAAAAGAATAAATATTGAAAAAGCATTCAATGTTTTATCAAAATGTATTTTTCCACTCACAAGCTAGTTAATTTTTTGCCAGTTTTCCAGTTAATTAAAATTATTATCTACTGTAGGATGGAAAATTGAAGTGAATTTAGAGAAATTTAAGGCATAAAAGAAGATGTTGATGAAATTCATAATTTTGAAATTAAATTTAAAGAAATGCAATCGAATTAAAAACAATTTATAAATATGACAAAATTGATTGAATTCAATAAGTTTAAAACGAGTTTCGAAAAGTTCAAGAGAGTGAAAAGGATTTTAATGAATTTCCTGAGAAAGCGAAGGTAAGTTGAGAAGGGGTTAGATTGAATTAAACAAAAACTTTTAAAGTTTCAACAGAAAAATCCATTAAATCTCAATATTGAGAACAAATGAGGGGACCGCACTCCTCCGACTATCTGCTATATTCAAATGTCAACTGTTAACATCCTGACAGTTTGTAGTGACGATTTGAATCGTTATTATTAAACTTATCCAAATGAATAGAGCGGAGGAAACGTTGAAGGACATCACAAATATAAAATCTTTCACCGTAATAAGTATCGAATGTATTTGATTTTAAATTAAAATTAAAATTGCAGTGAATCGTACATTTAATGAAATCATGGTGTAATAATAATAATAATGAAATGTAGAAATGAGTAGTGAGGGAGAAGGGGTTATAGCGTCGTTGTCAGACTGGGTCGACTCCCATGGGCGTGTTTGACCACTTATAGCGACACTAGCGCAATCTACATGGAGGTGGCAAACTAAAGCGTATCCATGTGTTCGTGCACGTAAATGTGTATATTATTTGAATGCGTTGCATGAATTAAAACTGGAGAAAATAAACGAATCAATTCAAAATTACACAAATTTATGACGAAAAATGTGTAAATACTGTTTCCTGTACCATTTTTCGGCATAAATTTGTACAATTTTGCAATCATTCTCCAATAAATGAAGAATTACATAACACATGAAATGTAACCTTTTTTCAACATTTTATTTATTCGCATTATAATAGAGAAGTGAAATCAGTGACATCCTGGCAGAGCACAAACATTTTAATTTACTTTAACTTTGTTTATTTTTCAATTTCCTTATTTCACTTCATACGGCGAGACACAACTTTTTTGAACTTAGGAAAATTTGAAGTTTCTTGACGAAACCATAACCTCAATGAACACTAGAATGGCGGCGCCAAGATATTTTAAGAAAATATTAACCCCACTTATGCCCCTACAGTAGAGCCATCTACAAGAAGATGGATAACTACAAAAGTATGTGTAATCACACGCGCCCATGGGAGTCGACCCTGTCTGGTCGTTCTCACTATTGGGAGAAAAACGTACTCGATAGCGAGATTTCAGAGTACTGAATTTCGCAGTATCGCGACTCGAGTGTATGTAAATCTATTGAAAATTTCTGAGCATCTTTTAAAATACCCTTATGTATTAATTATGTAATTATTTTGCTGAAATTTTGGTTAATATTTCAAAATGTGTCAGAGCACAACTATCTGGTCCATTCGATTTCTAATTTTGTTTAAATAACGCAATTTTATTAAATTTCAACTTTCAATGTAGCTAATGACGAGGTTTAAGCACCCTAGTAAAAATCAAATTAATAAAACTGCATTATGTAAACAACATTCAATTTTTAATGTGCAAGACAGGAGTGCAGTTAAGACGTTTTGAACCATTTCCGGATATTTCAGGACAATATTTTTTCGAATCATAAATCGCTGAATATAACACGTAATTTGTTACGTGACAGACAGGCACATGCCCTTAAGGGAAGAGTGGCAGGATAGATAACTAACATTCTTGTTCAAAATGAGTTAATTGCCTGACAAATTAAAAAAACCAAATACAAATTATGGTCAAAGGATTTTTTCGAAATCCAATTTTTTAATAGAATTTTGTTTTAATTATTAAATAAATTTTACATAAGATCAAAGAGATTTGAAAAAATATATGTCAGACTGTGATCTCGCGATCTTCAATATTGATTTTCTCGGAACAGAATAATTGTTTCAATAAAACATTTTCTATTCTTATTTAAAATATCCATATCTCAGGAGTGTTTTTTTATTTTTGGGAAAATTGAAAATCCGATTGTTATTTGATTTCCCAAGCCGATTGTGAAAACCCAAGCAATTTTAATCTTGGATTCTCGGCCGATTTTTTCAGAATTGGCTATCTTTTTACATAAAACTTTATTTACCTGCATTCAGATACAATGAAACTCTTCTATAGTGCCGATTTTGAGGCTAACGGTGGGTGGGAACTAACTCATTATAGCCCGCTCCGCTCTTGTTTTTTCACACCTGAGTGACAACCGCAGACCCCGCGCAGCTCCTTTTACACCTACCTATGGCGCGGCATCGATTCTCGGAAAGGCTATAGAAGTGAGGGCTTTTGAAGAGTTTCACTGTACATATTACCTCGAGGCATGCTTCTATTTTTTTATTTTAACAGAAAATTAAATTTTATTCGCAATTTCGAAGGTAACCTATTCAAATTTTAGTTTAGAGCCACTTTGAGATTTTCAATTTCTACATTCATGTTCTTGAACCTGAATAATTGTTTTTAATTAAACTTTTTATATATAAATTCAGGAACATTTCAGCATTACTTACACTTCAGCAATACTTCCGTGTACTTTTGTTGCATCTTTAAATATTGATTTCGATTTTAAAGAACGCTTTTTCTGTCCCCTGAAAAATTCCCGTTTTGTTGGTTACTATTTCTAAACTTTCACCCTTCAAGTGATCGTTTCATCTTAAAACGTTACTAAAAAGTGATTTAAAAAAAGTGAGGAAAACAGGATGTTTGGCGCAGTCCTGATTATTCTTGACAGTTACTTAAATACCTTTTTATAGAAATTCTTTGAATTTTGGATTTGCTTGTCAAAATGCCTGATTTCCCTGACCAACAAAGTTGCCTAACTTTACCCTGATTTCTAGGTTTTCCTGAATTGTGACGACCCTAGTTAGTCATGGTCTTACTTGATTTTCTTTTCGAAAAATGATTTTTTTTTCGTGTACCGATATAAGCTACTTATCGACATATGGTGTAGCATACCATCCGTGGAGTGTCAAAATTTGACGGTTAGCTTTACTATCTCAGTGTGTAAAATTGACGATCCTGGAGTTTGAACCTGATTATCCCAGGAATTTTAGCTTGACTATCTCGAAGTGTTAACTCAATTATATCGTGGGATCAACTTTATTATATGTTGTCCATCTCCTGCTAAATATATATTCATAAAAGTAAGAAAGACGAGAGATGGAAATTTAAATTAATAAATGAAACCTGAAAAACATTTAAATTAATATAAAATCCATCAAGTCTGAAAGCACCATTATTATTTATATTTCATCTCTATCCACAAATGTTCCAAATGTCAAAAAAAAAGGTTTAAGCTAATTCAAAATGTTGTGTAGCACAGCAAACATGATGCCTAACGTCAGACGCTCGGAAAATGCATTTCGGGCGTTTTCGCTTGGCGTTCGGTAGAGGTCGTAACGCAGCCACTTCTGATTTATACTCTGAAGGCTCGATTTGACTATCCTGATAGTGAGTCGAAATCATCTGTGGATATTCAAACAGAATATAAAATTATGGCCTGGCTGACTATAAAGAAAAATTTAAAGGAATATGTATTATCATCAGAGATAGTTATCATCAATCAGTATAGATATATTTTTCACCAACGTGAAAAAACAAATCAACCTATCCATCAAGTCAATTCTTCAAATAACAGAAAATACTCAACGTCATTTTCAGACAAGATGAAAAATAAAATTAAAAAATTTTTTGATTAAATTTTCTTTTCTGAAAAAGATCTATTCTCGTTGCTTCACTGGGAAACGAACCACAGAACTTCCGATTGCCGGTCGGGTAATTTCCCATTAAGCTATTAGAGATAGTTTGGCCCATAGGTTGATTTCTATTTTCACGACAATTAAAAAGATTCCTTTAAATTACTAGTAGCATAAACGTAACATCTGGCTTAAGGTAGCGTGTATTTCTGAAAGAAGATTCTTCTTTCGATCTCTCTAATATCTTAATGGGAAAGCATCCAACCGGAAATCGGAATTTCTGTGGTCCGATTCCCAGTGGAGTGACGAGAGCAGACCTTTTTTTAAATAAATGTTATTATAAAGAAAAAAATTTCGATGGTACTTGTTACTATCTAGAAATGCAAACTGACCATCTAAATGTTGACACTCCAAGTTTGACTACCCACTTAAATATTACACTTAAATATTTAATATTATTATCTATTAAATAGTACACACTTAAATATTATTTAGTCCCCTGTCATTACCGTATCCTATGTTTTTTTGTGTCACAGCTCTCAGGAAAAAAGGATACACTTTACATAGCTCTTCCTTCACATCGCACTCTACCAAGCGTGATATTTTCGTCGAGGAAAAGTGCCTATGTATACGCCCATGCATACTTATACTTATGCAGAAAGGATTTTCGCTATTATTCCAAGCACGTAATGCAACTTCCGGCTGTACTGTGTCTTTCCATCTTTCTCTTTTCCTCCCTTCGAGTGAACGTTCCAATCTTGAAGGAATTTGCGGAATTTCGAATTTAGCACAGCATTTTCCTGATCTGGAAATCCGGCTGCATATTTTCCCCTCAACGGGAGAAAAACTCCACGAAACTTCTATCAAGAACAATTAACAATTATCTTTGTCGAGCTCACGAATTCAGCCTTAGCGGGAATTACTTCCCGTAAAAGAAAATTATTTTTGCTCAAAATAATTTTGTTGAATTAGGAACAATATTATGCCTCGGATTCATTCAAGAAATTCAAAATAATGTCAATAGTTGCATAAATTTAGAAAAATAATAGGAAAATTGTGTCATACCATTTTTTAAATATTATATCGAAGTGTTAACTATATTTGTAATTTGGTATACAAAATACATTACGTTCGGCCGATTAAACTCAAAATATTAGATTCATTGGTAATAGTACTCCAAAGTTTCTTTGTCGCAATACAAACAAATTCAAAAACAAAATTCAAACAATCTCTCTCGATTGGGCAAGTCATAGACAATGTTTTTAAATTTTTTAACTGTTTTATGCATGGGAAAAAGTGCATACCATTTGTTTTAAGTAAAGATTTTGGAAGTGAATCACCTTAGAGGGAAAAACAGGGAGAAAAAACTTTTTCATTATACTACCTTGATCAAAAAGTTCCAGGAATTTATTTTTAAAATTAAACATATAAGTTGATTCTTGAATATTGATGTGGTCCCCTTCAAAGTAATTCCTATCGACTGCCACGCACTTATGCCAGCGCTTGATCCAGCTCTCAAAACATTTTTGATACTCAATTTTCGGTATGCCCATCAGTGCCGTTTTCGATTTTTGTATTATCTCCGATCAGCTGGTAAAACGCGTTCCGCGTAGTGGTTTTTTCAGTCGATCGAACAAAAAAAGTCACAGGGAGTTAAATCTGGGGAATTTGATGGCTACGGAATTGTATTAGTTGAGTTTTTGGTGAGAAACTCACGGATAATGATGGCATTGTGCGACGGTGCATGTTCATGGTGTAAAATCCAAGAGTTGTTTTTCCAGAGATCCTTTCTTTTAGAGCGAATTGCTTCACGCAGACATCTGCCAACTCACGAATGGTTAACTTACGATTTTCAGCCAACATTTTTTGTACTTTATCAACGTTTTCGTCGGTTTTTTATGTCGACGGCCTACCTCTGCGATCATCATCATTGATGGACTCACGTCCATTGGTAAAGCGTTCATGCCACTGATACACTGCGGTTTTTTTTAGAGCATCGTTGCCAAAACACTTTTCCAACATTTCCAAAGTCATTTTGCCATTGAATCCATTTTTAACACAAAATTTAATACACACACGTTGTTACAAAATTAAATGCAACGCAAAAATCGAAATTCGCAAAAAAACAGATGCACTCAAAATTGCATTACATTTACAAATGTCAAGCTAGAAAACTGAAATTCGCAGGGAATATTGTTAAAAGGTGTGTGAACCTACAGAAACGAAAAAATGTGAATCGGACAGCAGGGGGCGCCACACGGTGATGATTCCGGGAACTTTTTGATCAAGGTTATTTCAAAATATGAAAAAATATACATGTTTGTTAACTTGAGCTTGTAAGCACAAATTAACAAACGTGCATATTAAAAAAATCGAAAAATTTTTTAGTAACTTTAGAAAGTTGGCAAAAATTTTTTTTTTCGTTTATTTTATTTTATTTGTTATGCTTCTTTTAATAAACTAAGGAAACACGTACATATATTAAAATATTAAACAGAAATTGTTTTTATTTTTTAAGGATCTTGTATAAACGGATTTTTTTGTGAAAATGGCTTATGTTAAAAGTAGAAAGTAAAAAAATAACCTAAATGCAAATAAAAAAACGAGAACCGTTTTTTGGTAACCTTAGGTATTACCAATAATGCATTTTTCGTCATTTTTTTAAATATTTTATTTTGACAAAGAACTTGTTTCTTACTTTTTTCCATCTAAGGTTATTTAGTTCCATAAACTTTACAGATGAAAAATTAAAAAACATTTTTTATACATGCAAATTTTTCTTTTTTCTTTTCAAACCCTATAATTCCGTAAAATCAATTGAAGTACCTTGAAATCCCTTAAATCTATAAATATCCTTCGAAGACCCTTGAATTTTCATTCCATTTCACTTATTCCATGAAGTTCTCTAAAAATCCTTCGAAATTAGGTCCCGTAAACATGCTTAAATCTATAATATCTTTCAAAATTCTCTCAAAAATGAAGAAATCTTTCGAATCCTCTGGAATCACGTAATCCCAAAAATTTCATTCCACTTCATTTACTCCCCGAAAAAAAACCTTTGCATTTTTCCTAATCTTCTTAAATGTACTGTATTCTTTAAAGCACTTTGAAGTTGGTTATATCCCTTCAATCTTGTGAAATCTCTATAAAACTTTTGGAATCTTGCAAAACATATGTTTTAATCTTCAATATTTATTAAAATTTCTTTTAAAATGTTTTAATCTTGGAAATCCCCCGAGATCACATAAAATACCAATAAATTCATTACCATTCCTCCCTAGAAGTCAGTTAAAATTTCATTTATCCCCTAAAGTTTTCTAAAAACATTTTGAAATTTTCTAAACTCCCTTGAAATCTTCTGAAAGCTTACGAAATTATTTTGAAATTTTGTAATCTCTTAAAATTTTCTATAATCCTACAAAATTCTTTAGAATCATCAAATTTCTCGAAATCTTCTAAAATGCACCATATTCTTTAAAATATTTATAAATATAATATTTTAAATATTTTATTACTAGAAATCTTTTTAAATAATATAAAACATCTTGAGATCTTCAAAAATCTTTCAAATTCTCCGAGATCTTATAAAATTTCATCAAATCTGTAGAAACACCTGAAAATCCCTCCTGGGAAAACACTTCGAATTGCATGTCATTTAAGTTACTTCTAGAGTTCTCTAGAAATTCTTTAAAATTCCCTTAAATCTTTGTAAAGCTTTGAAATCTTCTGAAATCTTACGAAATGATTCGAAGTTTTTTATAAATTTTGTATTATCTTGATATTTTCTTTACCTCTATAAAATTCTTTAAAATCATTACATTTCTCAGAGTCATTGAAAATACACTATATTATTTTAAATACTTTGCAACTTTAAAAATCCCTTTATTCTTATGAAATCTCTAGAACTTTTTGGAAATCCTGTACAAAATCTTAAATAATTTTCACAATTTTTTTGAAAATATACAATAAAATCCTCTGAGATCTCATTAAATCACATAAAATCCACAAAAATCGAATTAAATCCGTCTATAGAAGTCAGTTAAAATATTATTTACTCCCTAAAGGTCTCTAAAAATTCTTTGAAATTCTTTGGAATTCCTTGAAATCTTTAAACTCCCGAAATTTATTGGAAACTTGTAAAATAACCCTAAATCTTTCAAATCCATTCAAATTCTTCGCCATTCTTTAAATCTTTGGAGTCCTTGGAGATCCTATAATACTATATTAAATCTTATATTAAATTAAATAATCCTACATTAAAAAATAATTAAATGAGAAGGTACCACAACTTCAGCTTTGTCAGCTGGTCATAGCCGATTATTTTCTTCTCTGAAACTCTCTAGTTTTCCTGGTTTCTATTCTTCGTATTTTAAACACTACGCTAGAAAGACAAATCAGGGTCGTGATTTGGTGGACGATTTCAAATTCCCGGTCATTTCCCGTTTTTTCCCAGTCAAGTTTTTCAATTTGCCCGGTCAACTAAATGTAACAAGTTCATATTCTTCGCAAAATTCAAACATTTATTTCAATGGATAATGTTCATGCTAAACATCCTCTAACACAAAAGAGCAAAAACATTGGAATATAAATGAATTTTGAAATCAATTCTTGAATTTTCCACTAAAAATATGAATTTTTTGCAAACAATGGAATAGTTACACATTCAGAAGAAAAAATAATTTTCAACAAAATAAAATGGATTTCCAATAAAATACTTCAATTTTTAATCAAAGTGATGAGTCTTGAAATAAAATTATAAATCTTCAACTGAAATACTTACCTTTTAAACCAGAAACATGAATTTTCAACTAAAGCAATGAAATTTCAACTGAAATAGTGGAATTAAAAAAAAAACATTTACCAAAACAGATAAATTTGCAACGGAAACTTAAATAAATCAATTTTATGTTAAAAAAATTAATGGTCAACCAAACAGATGAATTTTTGAACCAAAAGATTAATTTCCAACCAAAAAGATTAATTTATGCCGAGAAGGACTAATTTGCAACTAAAAAAGATCATTTTTCAACCAAAAATTGAATCATTAAGCCTCTAGTAAAAAAACGAAGGTTCAACCAAAGTGAGACATTTTTAACTAAAATTATTGAATATTCAACTAGAATAATAGTTACACTTTGAGTTTAAAAAAATTCAACAAACATTCAAATAAAAAACAAGTTTTCAATTAAGCAGCTCATTTTTCAGTCAAAGAATTTCATTTTTAATTAAAACGATGAACCTGCAACCAAAAAAATTAATTTGTAAACGAAATAATTGAATTTCCAAGTAGAAAAGATAAATTTTCGTCCAGATTGTTGAATTTTGAACTAGAAAAAATAAATTTTCAACCAAAAAAAGGAATATTTAAATTTTCAGTTGAATAAATTCATCGTTAACGAAAATAATCAATTTTCAAATAAAATCATGAATTTTCAACTAAAATCATGAATCTTCAACTGGAATAGTTGAATTTTATGTCAGAAAGATACATTTTCAAACGTAAAGATTAATTTTCTACAAAAACGCAAATTTTTCAAAAAGTAAATAAATTTTCGAACTACTTTAATTTCCAAATAAAAAAATATCAACTTTCTACCAAATAGTTGGATTTTCTTCTAAAAAAGATACATTTTCAACCAAAAATATAATTGTTAATTTTTCTGTTCAAAATCCAATTCATAAGAAAAAAAACGAATTTTCAGCAAAATAGTTAAATTTTTAGTTAAAAGATGTATTTTCAACAAAGTAGTTACATTTTCAACCAGAGATGAATTTTCAATTAAAATTATGAATTCAAAAATTCCCTGTCCCAAGTGAAATTATATTTCTCTTTCGAAACTCCCTGTCTTTATATAAAAGCGATAACTATTTTATAAAATTTCCTGTTCCAAGTCAGAATAAATGAGGAGTAAGCGAATAAAATGTGATGAATCAATTTTCGAAAAAAATTGAAACAATGATGGTTTCTGTATGTTTGAAATATCATCAATTTCAATTATCAAACTTTAGTCAGTGAAAACAATCTCACAGAGAAAAAAATGGCGAAAGGTTTTTCTTATAAAGAAACATGATAAGCAGTCTATAATAAATTATAATTTAATTACAGTAAACTGAGATAATATGAAAAATCTGCGACTATAAATAGAATAGAAATTACTTTTCTAAATTGACCAAAATTATTAAGATAATGAAAACTTGATTTTTTTGCGATCTGAAGTAAATTCCCTGATTTTAAATTAAATACTCGATCATTTCCTGGTTTCTTCCGGACCGATGAAGTTTCCGATCTTTCTCAGTTTCCTGGTCAAGTCGCCACCCTTCAATATTGAAGAAAAAGAAAAACCCTTTTCGATAGGATTTGATTACAGGGAAGTGAATGGTGATGAAACACATTTCGACTCTCCTGCTTTAAACTATAAAACTTCCTCAAATTGGCCCTTTTTCCTGGATTACGATTGCGACTCAAGAATTTTTCCATTTATCGCTCCTTTTGCATGAACGCATACAAGAATGCGATACGAGAATATGGGTAGCTCCAGGCACATCCACCCCGTTGAATATCTAATCGACCGTTGTGCGTTCATGCAGTTCAGGTATTGTCGCCTAAGATTCAACAGTACAACTATGGAATTTGGTAACTAAGTTACAAAGACGATAAATCGATTAATATTGGTATATTCACAGCAACTGAAATGAGATTGAAACTTCGGCTGAGTTTCTATTTTTGAATTCACCAGCGGAAATAGGTTTTAATGAACCAATGCACCAGAAACAAAAATTTATATTATTCTACATTAATAAATCAAATACTTAAATAATCGCAAAAACATTCAACAATTTTTTTCACTTTGATTGGCTGTCATGCAGGATTTTATATTTCAAACTTTATCAGCAATTAACGATTTTAAACTTGAAGAAAGAAAAACATCCAAAATATAATAGTTTTAAATTTAAAAACTCAATATAGTATAAGAACACAAACAGTTTTAGAACAAAGGATTCAAAACTCAAGAATTTTGAATACTAAATTGAAACAAGCTTTCAAAACCTTAAAAATGTTTTTGATTGAAAGCTAATGCAAAAAGGGCTCTGCGAACGCTTATTACACGTCCCTTGTTTTGACTGCCTAATTATCAAATTAAAATATATGCTTCAGTTTAAATTACCATCAAATATAATGATTAATCATAAGTTAAAATAAATAGTAAAATAGCTACTTTGGCTCTTAGTAATCTGTAACTTTTATTCAAATATAAGATCATAAGATATTGTTTTAATTTTTGAATATCATTTTGAAAAAAAGCTATCTTCAAGATTTGCATCTGCAGACCCGTCCATTTTTAATATATGTATAATTCAAAATCATATAATTTAGAATGTTTTTTTTTTAATAATTTAATTTTGAGATTTACAATTGAAAATCTTTGATTTAAACAATTCTTACATGTTGATGATTTTGAAGATCAAAATTTTAATTTAAAATTTTGAATCTTTCAAATTTCAGTGTTATAGGATGTATAAATGGAAATTCCTAATTTGGGATTTTGAAAATCAAAAGTCAAATTGTCAATTCTAAATTTCCAAATTGAAGAAATTTCTAGTGCAAATCATCAAAATTACCGAAGTTTTTATTTTTTAATTTAAAATTTGCATAATTTTATATTTTTAATTGTAAAAATTCTTAAATTTAGATGATTTTGAAAATCAACAGTCAAGTTTACAATTCTGTTATCCGTAACTTCTGTAGTACTGTAATTTTAAAATTTCGGAAATTTTTAATAATAAATTTTCAAAAATTCCAAACTCTTCAACATTAAAGATATACAATTTAAATTTCTGCAATTTCGAAAGGTCACAATGGAAAATTCTTGAACTTTGAAAATATAAAATCCCAATGTATTTATTTAGTTTTTAAGATTTAAATTTTAAAGGTATTTAATATGAAACAATGTTCTTGGAATAGTTGGATTTTGGACATATTCAATTGAAAACTCTGTAACTTTTAGGATCCATAAATAAAAATTTTTTAAATATAATTTTTGTCCGTCACATTTGTCCATTACGGCCAAAGGTACCTATTTGCGCGATATCATTTTCAAAAAGTAGTTGGAACAAATCTCCTTTAACTAAAATAAATGATTATTTAAATGAACAAAAGGACGATTGTTTTTAAATTTTTTTAGACACAAATGCTTCCACTTTAAATGGACAACCCTGTAGCTACATTTTCAAACAAAGTGATGAATTTGCAAATGAAATGTAAATATTGAACTGGAATAGTTAATTTTAAACCAGAAAGATAAATTTTTAACTGAAACGATGAATTTTTAACTAGAATAATTAAATTTTTCACCAAATGGATTAATTTTCAACCAGGAAGATTAATTTCTACAAAACAAAACAACAAAGTACTTTTTTATCCAAAATGTAGAAGACGGAACTTTCAAATTGTGACGAATTCTGACTTGAAAGAGGAATTTTTTTAATTCCTTTCTTCTAAATCCGAATTAAAATTCTTTTAAGAAACTCCCATTCCGTGTCAAAAATGCCCTGTTCCAAGTGAAATTATATTTCTTTACCGAAACTCCCTGTCCTAAAATAAAAACAATAATTATTTTCTAAAATTCCCTCTTTGAAGAGTAATAAGCGAATAAAGCGTGATAAATCCATTTTTTTTAAATTGTGTAAATGATTATTTCTGTATATTTTGGCTATTATCAATTCTATTAGCAAACTTAAGTCAAAAAAAATATCTCACAGAGTTGGGATAAGGTTTTTCTTATAATGAAAAAAAATATTCGCTCTCAGAAAGTATAGATATATTTTAAAATGTTCCAAATCAAACTCAAGGAATTTTACATTCTTTAAATTGTATGATGAAGCTCTCTTTTTAATTTGCATGTGAACAAATAATTTTTTTAATATTAATTAACTTAAAACATATATTCTTAATTTCATGTTGCAATAAAAACTCCATGGATACATGAGAAAAACTACTAACTAATGTCAACAGAAATATGTATTCTTGAACAATAATGATTTATAATTCGATTAGAGTAAACTGAGATAATGTCAAAAATCTAATATCCATAAACCGTAAAATAGCAAATAAATAGTAAATAAATGATGAAAAATTATATTTTACTAGGATCAGATGTGAATTATCGCATTTTCGCGGTCAAGTCACTATCTTACTTTTATAACAGAGACGTTTCGAAATATCTCAAGTGGTTATATTCTTGGCTTACGATAGCCAAGTAACGCATGTCCACGAGTTCGAATCCCCACGGTTCAAAATTTTGGATGTGCTTTTTTATGACGAATATTTGTTTGTCAATAGTATTAAAAATGATTGTTATCCCTAAAAATCTCAATATTTTTACATATTTACGTCCCGCGTAAAGGTGAAATTGAGGTGTAATATATCAATATTAATATATAATAATATAATAATATTAGTAAAATACTTGTATATATTTTTTACATGTTTTTATAGTTTTTATAATTTCTTTAAACCTAGAGAAAAAGAGAACGTTACTTCACCATAAAAAAGTGGACAAAAAATAATTTTAAAAATCGAATTTAGTAAGGAACCTTTAAAATGATATTGGTATTCTAGATTTTAAAAAACACATATGGTGGTTTTCTGGTTGCTCCAATGTCCTTGTAGGAGTATTTTACTAGTGAAACCATAGTTATTAATTGAATAATTACTTTTTCAGGCCAAATTACACCAGAAGTAATGCCAGAATTTCTATTTCCTCTGGAAAACCACACGGTGATTCAAGGACGCGACGTCGTTTTTACATGTGTCGTCAATCATCTTCAAACATTCAAGGTATCAAAAACATTAATATTAATTCGAAATTTATATTCATAGGGTGACAGAAAAACTTTTTTTTCCAAAATTTCCTTACTTTTCCCTGGTTTTTCCAAGACTAATTTTTCATCTTCCATTACCATATTTATGAAATTATTTTTGATAGACCAAAATTCTAACTTCGTAACACTATTCTTCAAAGCCTAACGTTCTTTTGAATTTTAAAGATTTCGATTCATAAGAATTAAAAAAAATTCGAATTAAATTTAGAAGAACTCAAACGAGTTGCTCAAATTTCGTTTAAAATCCAAAAAAGTCCATTGATTTCAGGAAAATCGAAGTGACTTTAGCGAAATTTTAGGGAAATGGCAAGGATTTGATTAAATTCGTGTAAATTAAAATAAATTGCAAACGATTCAAAAATATCCTTGGTGGAACAAAAATACAAAAGAATAAAACATCTGTGCAACTATAATTTTTCGTTCAAACATATACTTTTCTCCAATAAAATGTACCAGATTTAACAAAAAAATACAATTGAATACAAATAACTATATTTCTCTCGCATTCTCTTATGTAAAAGTCAAAACATTAACAATATAGTTTAAGTTCCTACAATATCAAAATTCATATAACTTTGCAATCATACCTTGTTCACTTTGTTGTAAAACTCTACAAGTTATTACAGAAAATTAACGAATTTTACAATTATTTAATTTTGGTGTTAGACGTAATAAGCCTAATTCTAATTTTACGTAAATTATTATAGGAACTTATAAATCTTCACAAAAAATACAAGATTTCACAAAAGTTAGAATATTGAAAAACTATTGAACAAAGAACAAATGAGCGAATTTAGAAGAATTCAAGAGAATTAAAAAAATCAAGGTAATTCTGATTAATTCAAAAGAGTCTCAAACAAAAATTAGGTTAAATTAATAAGGATTCAGGGTGAATTTCCAATTACTTCGAATGGATTGCACAAAATACTTGGAAATCTCTTCAAATCTTTGAAACTCTGTGAAATCCTTCTATTCATATAAATAAAATTTTTGGAAATCCACCAACATAATTAGAAAATTCCTTTGAAATTCTGGAAATATAATTGTATTTTCTATAATCCTGAAAACTTATAAATATACATTGAGAGCTTTTGAAATTCCTTAAAATCATTGGAAATTTCACAAAATTCCTTGTACTCATAAAAAATATCCTAAAACCTTCTAATTTAATAAAATCGTCCATCTTTTAAATTAATCTAAAATAATTTTAATTATTCGAAATCCTATTAAATCAATTGTATGTATGTATGTATTTAATCTCTCCCTTTTACGGGTTTGAAGGCCACCGCTCCCTGTACATATATTTACAATTCCATCCTTAGTCTAACTTAACTACTACTTATATTCTACTGTTTCGCATTACGCAGGATAAGCAATAGTAATAGTAGTGATATTAATTCCTAAAATGAGTGAGCTTCCAGGGCTTCCGTTTCCTCTTACCATAAAAAAAATGCATTTTCCACGATATTGAAAACAATTTTCGTTTTTTACTGTCCCTTTTCAGGATCACCCGTTTGGCCCTGCCCTACTCCCTTGCTTTCCCTTACTTCATCTAGTTTCTTCATCCACATCACTCCCTGTCCACTACCATCCAAGATCCATCTTACACACTCATCCACACTCAATTGTCCCTCTTTCTCTCCAGTACATCTCTCTAATACATGTGCCCATGACTCCATTTCGTATCCACATACTCTGCATAAATTCTCCTCTTCATTCATCCAATATCTGCATGCTCTCACTCCT
>NC_046665.1:50939705-50945097 GCF_010883055.1 Belonocnema kinseyi
TAATTTAATTAATAATTAAGGCATTATACGTGTTTATTAATTAAAATGAATTATTTTGCTTTTATTTGTGCTCTTAATGATTATCCACTGTAAGGAGGTTTCCCCTATTATAGTTTTTTTTCTTGAAAACAAATTTCAAATCAAATTCTGAAACATCAATTTTAGACTCACAGATTCACGAAAAGATTTCGAAGGAAGGGAATCCTAACAATCTGCTTGAGAGGGTCGACTTGTATTGCTATTATAGCACATGAATTTTCGGATCGGAAACTCGTTGACGATAACATTTTCTCCTCTTTTTGCCCCTAGATCTTACGCGCGAGTTCACTTTGTTCTAAGGAATTTCTGAGGGGCCGAATCAATAGGCTTCTTAGTCATCGATTTTTTTGTTACAAACTCCAAGGCTTTTTATGTCACTTTCGAATAGATTTCGATTTGATACAATCAAGTTGAGAATTATTGTTATAGTATTGTTAAAATAGAAGTTGGCGCATTAATTTTTTTTTAATTAAATAGATTATCGCATGTATGTGTACAGTGATAACAGTCGATCGTTATTCCCCCTTTCGCCCCTTTGTTTCTAAAAATACCCATTTTAAAGCTCACATTATTTTTTAAATAGCTATCAGAAAATCGCGGCCATTATAGAGGAATTATGAACAGGTTAGAAAAAACTACGATACAAAGAAAAAAGCAAATTGCCGACAATTTGCGCAAAAAAAGTATAAAAGAGAATTTATAAAATACTTGATTCAGAGTTGTCGCCTAAAGATGTGCTTGCAGTTCTGAAAGTGCAAATGAACGAAATTTTTACTGATGGCTTTGTAAAGTGGAAGTAGCGCTGAAATATTGATTCAATTTATATTGCAAATAACAGATTACAAAAGAAACTTGGAATGCGTTAATTTAATTGTAGTTAGATCAATATTTGTTGACAAAATAAAACTGGGAAAAAACGTTTCTTTCATTTGAACGTTCTGAACTTCAGGTATGTCATGTAAAGAAAAAAAATTAAAACCCATACTTAAATGAGATAATTTTGTTCTTATAACATTTAATATCTATCGAAGATTTGATGTTATTATCCTGTCTAAAAGCAATCCCAAAGTCTCGCAACCATTTTAATTAAATACCTGACTGTCGTTTCTTTACAGGGTGATTTCGATGTTCCCACCACCCATGCTAATTTAATTTTTTTTTCGTCCATATATTTAGTGCAGAATTTGTTCAAATTTGTACAAACAAAATTATAATTTGTGCATCACCGGAATTACCTAATTTGTAAAAAAACACTGGCGGGGCCAGGGAAACGTTTCTCTGGCTCCGACACTATCCAAAATCACCTTTATATGGGTGCATTATTTTCGTCTTAATTTGTTCAGATTTGTGCAACAAACTTCAATATATAAAACCACCCTCTGTTAGGCAAACACCTTGGCAAATTTGTTCAAATTTGTGCAAAAAACTTCAACCCCTAAAAACCACCCCTTGTGCGGGAAATATTATGGCGCGACCAGCGAAACCTAACGCTGGTCCCGACATTGTCCAAGCTGTTTTCCACACAGGGGGTAGTTTTGAGGGGTTGATGTAGGTTGTACAAATTTGAAAAATTTACGACGAAAATTATTCGACCATATAAAGTTTATTTTGGATAAATTTGGAGTCAGCGAAACGTTTTGCTGGCCACGACATGCTGTTTTCCGCACAGGGAGTAGTTTTTAGGGGTTGAAGTTGGTTGGACAAATTTCAAGAAATCAAGACGAAAATAATACGCCCGCATAAAGTTGATTTTGGATAATGTTAGGAACATCGGTACGTTTTGCTGGCCCTGCCATGGTATTTTCCGCTCAGAGGGTGCTTTTTAGGAGTAGAAGTTGATTGCGCAAATTTTGAAACAATTACGATGGAAATAATGTACCCATCTAATGTTGACTTTCGATAATGTCGGGACCAGCGAAACGTTTCGCTGGCTACGCCAGTGTTTTTTTTAGAAATCAGGTACTTCCGGTGATGCATAAATTCTAATTTTGGTTGTACAAATTTGAACAAATTCTGCACTATATATTTGGTCGAAAAAAGGTCATTTGCGTGGGTGGTGGGGTCAGCGAAATGGTTCTCTTCTTTACTTAAAGTTGTTTTACATCTTGAAATTTTGAAAATTTAATCTGTTAATAATCCGATTTTATAAGAAAAATCATATAGAAAACTTGATTCGAATTGAGAAATATGTGTGATTGGTCATAGTCTTTTGCGTTTGAATTAAAACTTTCAAATATGATTTGTGTTAGTGCTTTTCGCTGCAAATTAGCATTTTAGAAAAATGATTTTAATATTAGAATAGAAAGTGGCAAAAATGAATATTTTTTTCTAACTGAAAAAAACGGGGCAGTGCCTAGGATTCTTTTTTAAATGTAATTCAATTATGATTTTACTTTGAAATTTTCATTTGAGGCTAGTTTATATAATATTTAGTTATTTTTTTATTTGTTATTTTTACATTCTGAAATATTAGATTTGTCTCCGTAGCAGATATATACCTAAAAATAATGTTAAAGAGAGACTGTTGAATAAACCTGAAAAATAAAGTTCCCGACACGGTTAAATTCCCGAATTGGAAAATTCACCAATAATAAGATTTTTTAAATTATAAAATTGCATAAATATAAAAATCCTGAATTTAAAAATTCTGCAATAATAAAATTCCCCAAAGAAAATTATCGAATTATAAAACATCAGAACTAGAAAATTTTTGAATTTAAAAGTTAAAAAAATTGCTTTCCAATTTATATTATTTATTTATTAAAAATATAATAATCAAACATTTTTATATCATAATCTTTATGATAACATTTTTTAAACATTATTTTTTGAATTTAAAATAACAATAGCTGAAGAAAAATGTATTTCTGGATGAAAAATGTTGGTTGGAAATGTGCAAGGTATTTATTTTTAAATATGAAAAAAGTTATTAGGTTCAAAGAAAATTTCAGGAGAATTTTGGTGTCCAATTTGTGTAGAATTATTGGTATTATAAATTCAATCAACAATTTAAAAAACTACAAACATTAAAAAAACATTTATTTTATACAAATATCTTATTATTGTATTTTTGATGAATAATATTTTTAAAAAAACATTTGAATTTGGGAATGTTCTGGTTCCGATATTTTATAATTCGGTAATTTTATGTCGGGAATTTTATTATACGCAAATTTGACAGTGCCGGAAAATTTCTTTTTCGGGATTTTTCATAGGTCCCATAAAAAAGAAAAAATCTCAAGGAAAAAGTAATTCAATTTTGATTTTATTGTGCAATGTTATTTTGAGGCGACTTACATGATATTTATTTAAACTTTTTTCTTTGTTTCTATATTTGTGATACGTTATTTGATAGTTTTGTTTTCTGAAATATAGAATTTATCTTCGTACCTGACTGAGCATTGGTTCGGTGTTAACTTGACACATATATGTGCCAGAGTCGTTTTTGTTGACGTTCGCCACATGAAGTTTCCACGTGTTGTGGCCATTGTGTGTCACTGAAAGTCGAGGATTTTGAGCCACCATGTGTGTGTGTATTGCAAGAATCGCTCGTGAATCGGATTTTATCCAAGCTACCTGGAAGTTAAATAAAGGTGATTGTCGGAAAAGGAAATTCTCTTATATAAAAAACTTTTTATATTTTTTCAGAAATGTTATTATACAGTAGATGTAAAATAAATAATAATAAGAGTAGCATTTTCTTTATTCAGTCCTTGAAATCAAGGAAAATTCAGAGAACTTTGTTGACGAGGAGAGTCAGGGAAATGTCAGGGATTTTGAAAAAGATGCAAAAGGCAGGGTTTTTCTGCAAGAAGCATTTTCAGTTACTGACAAGAATAATTAGGCTTGTCAATTTTTAAGATTAAGACAATATAGTAACTTTTTTAAATAAAAAAATTACTTTAGTAATTTTTTCTTCAAATCATTAACCCATGGATTTACCACTATTGAATTCAGGCCTCTTTACCTATTTCTGAATTTTCCTGAATTGTTTTGAAATATTTGAGAATATTTAAAAAGATTTCAATGAATTTTGAATAGATTGCAATAATTTGAATGTATTGCAAAGTACGTGTATTAAAGGTTTTACGGTATTTTTTAAACTTCCAATAAATTTTCAAGAGTTTTAAAAGGTTTAAAGGGATTTCAAAAGGATTTTACGAGATTTAAAATTTCTGACGGTATTTTCAAATGATTTGAATGATTTTTAAGAATTAAACAAAATCATAGCGTTTTAAAAAAATTCGGCAGATATGAAACGATGTTTTATGATCGATGAGGTTTTAGGACATTTTAAAAGGTTTCAAGAGACTTTATCACATTTCCGAGGATTTCAATGATTTTAAGGGATTGTTAAAAATTTCAAGGTATTTTAATAAACGTTTTATGATTTCCCGAAATATCATTAAATTTGATGTAATTTCATGGGATTTTATACAATTTTAATGGATGTAAAAAATGTATTCACTTGGGGGATTTTACTGGAGCTCACAGATTTGCACATATTTGAATGTATTTCCAAAGATTAAATTTTTTAAAAAAATTCTTGAACATTTTGAAAGATTCAAAAGAATTTTTAATAGATTTGAATAAATTTAATGGGTTTCAAAAGAATGTACAAATTAGAGGCTATTTTTAAAAGTTCCAAGAAATTTTGAAATGCTTGACAAAATTTAAAGGGATTTAAAAAAATGTCGAAGGATGTGAAATATTTAGGGTATTTCAAAACATAAAATAAAAATTTTCCATTGATTTTAGTAATTTTATGTGATTTGAAATATTTTAGGTTTTTTTCAAATAAATCCAAGGGATTTTTAAGAGATTTTAAAAATTGAAAAGGATTTTTAAATATTTTAAAATATTTGGAATATTTCAGGCTATTTTGAAAGATTTCAAAGAAAATTTAATTGATTTCAGTATTTTAATGGGATTTCAAAGGATTTAAAATATTTTAAGGAATTTTAAATTATTCAAAAGAATTTGTAATTGATTTCAATAATTTGAGATGATTTAAAAGAATTCGAAATATCTTGGAGTATTTTAAAACATTTAATGATATTTTTAATTGATTTAATAGGCTTCCGTTTCCGGTACCGATCGCGAAAGAACTCTTTTTGTCAAGTGGTGTATTTTTGGCTTTGGTGGAGGAAATAAGGGTGAGTGGATGCAGAAAAGGCAAAAAGTGCGGAGATCGACTGTAAAGGAATAAGGGTGAGTGAAGGCAATGGTGTGAAGGGTGAGTGAAGGCAATGGTGTGAAGGGTGAAAGTGAGTGGTTTGAGGTGAAAATTTGGAGCGTGTGAAGTTTTTGAGGTTAGGAGTGAAAAAATAGTTGCTTGGTCAGGGGGGCAAGA
>NC_046665.1:50945197-50953947 GCF_010883055.1 Belonocnema kinseyi
GGCCTCGAGTGAGCAACAGAAACAATTGTCGAGAATATAAAGTTCCAGTATATGCGGCACTTTCCATTCTCGACAATTGACTCAATTTCCCTAGGAGCATTTCGAGAAACGATATTAAGGTTAATGCCGTAAGAGTGACAGAGATGGTAATGAAGCACTCTTAGTGCCGCATTTTGCCTTTGAATGTGGAAGATACCGTGCATCCTCTTATCGAGGAGCTGTTCATGAAAGTTTTTCTCTTGTGCTTTCTTAATCCGGGCTTTCAGGAGTGACTACTCGAGATAGATAAGATTTGATGCATTTTGCTCACCCCTAATACTCAGGTACTGAGAGTAATAGGTTTTGCTCACTTTGGGTTTTATTCACTGAACCGACGAAAAAGGGCCCGTTAGGTTTTACTCTTCTCAAGATCCGAAAATATTTACTGCAGGAAGAAAGTGATCCCATCCCGAGTGGACCAGTTGCGGCAGCAACTGGTTAAGTTCGAATCCCGAGCAAAACAGGTACAGAGGATCGGTCCTTTAGTTTGTGTACTGATAAAAAAAAAGTACCCGGGATTTCATCTTTGAAAGATCGAAACCTCCAGAATTCTGGAAGGTTTTGCTCCCGCTCGAAACTTAACCGAAGATACTTTCAAACGATCCCGAAGGGAGCGAACTGCCATCCGAAAGAGTTAAGTTTTGAACCTACTCTCCGCTCTCTGGACTTTTACTCTCTGTATATGCAATATGATTTTAATCTCTGAGATTCTGTTTTTAAAATCAGAATAAAAGCTACTTTATAGTAATTTAGCTATTTCTCGCTAATTCCAAATTATATTACACGCGTATAAAACTCAACTATATAATGTACATTATTATTTTATTATGAGACAATATTGAAGTACTTTATTAATCAATTAATAATATATGATGCATTAATAAATAGGTAAATATGTGAATAAATAATGTTTAATTACAATTATAATTAAATAGAAATTTTTTGATATTGATATAAATATTGAATAATATAAAATTAATAACATTCAGAATTTTATTTTTGAATTAATTACTGTTTGTTAGCGATTTTATAATTTTTTAAATTCTATCATTTGTTGAGATTATATTTTCGAATCTATTTTTTTCTAAAATTCAATTTCTTAAACGATTTTATTTTTCAACCCCTTTTATTTGTTGAACAATTATTCAAGTTTGTTGAACATTTAATTTTTTTAAATGAATTTATTTTTGAAAAAATTTAACTTATTAAACATTTTTTTTATATTTTATTTTTAAAATATCTGATTAGCAATTTCATTTATTATCATTGCTTAAATAATAATTAATTAACTAAGGGAATATTAATAATTGATGATAAAAATATTCTAACTATAATTAAAATAAATTTTTTGAAATTTAATTTTTAATTTTATGGTCCAAATATCTATAACTTTTATTTCAACAATTATTTTCTTCAAAATTTGTAATTAAAAAAAGATTTGATATTCCTAATTTAATTCTTTAACCTTATACCTTTTTGATTCATCAATTTTATTATTCAGCCATTTTATGTTTTCTTTGAATTTCTTTTTTCAACAATTTTCTTTTTTAATTAATTAGTGTTTTTTATCAATTGTATCATTTTCTTAAATTCTATTATTTATTTAAATAATATTTTTGAAACTATTTCTTTTTTCCTGAAATTTAATTTCAAAAAATATTTTATTTTCTAAACCTTTTTATTTTGTAAAAAATTATTAAAGTATGTCATAAATTTTATTTATTAAATAAATTTATTTTTGAAAAATTTAATTTTTCAAACAACTCATTAATTTGTTTCGATTTTTTATTATTTAATATATTATAGATTAATATAATTTATTATCATTTCTTAAATAATAATTAATTAATTAAAAGAATAATACTCTATGATAAAAGTATTCTAATTAAAATTCACATAAATCTGAATTTGTGAAAAAAATGCATTAGTCAACAATAATTCTAACTAGTGACTGTTTATCAAAATTCGAGAAAATATTGTATGTGGTGCCATCCAGTAAAGTTTCGTTTCCAAAAGATTCATCAGAAACGGCACATTCTCACTCACTAAGAGATCGATCTCTTGAGAAACAGCAAAGGCGTTTTACTCTTAGGATTCAGCTCCCTAGAAGATTCAAATCCTATAGAGAGTCAGTAAGTCCGATCTTACCAGTCTTTCGATTTTCTACTGATTCCATCCATACCGGAGTGGGGGCAAAGATCGTTCAGTGAAGAATTACTCTTCTCGGGATTCGTTCCAGGCACCAGCGTGCCTGCTTGAATCTTTTCCCCAATTGTTTGCAGAGGCATGACTTCGGCCATGAGGGATTGGGTGACGCCTTTTTCAAGCTACAGTTCTCCCACAGAATACATCTCCTAAAGAGCGCGTTTACAGCATCACTTTCGGCTCACTCGGGATTCACTCTCAGTCCCTGCTAATACTGAAGTCAAGTCCGAGTGTTTCAGCAGCCTCCTCCGCTGCTTTGTACAGAAACGCTCCTTTGCCCACTTCTTCGGGATTCCTGACCATTTTAAGAAGAGAGTCTCTTCCATTTGCAACTCTATGTGCTGTACCCAGAATAAACCTGCTGTGAAGACATTCAAGACTCTATATTCCGCGATCCCCTTGACGGCGTGAGATGTACAGTCGCGGAACGGAAGACTTAAGATGCATGCTTTTGTTCATGTGCATTGCCTTTCTTGACCCGATATCAGGGGATCTGAGGAATCTGTCGGATGGGACGTTTGTATCCGCTTCGGAGAGTATCCTTTATAGATGTCACATCCTGAATGCGGCTCTGTGGCACGCCCAGGTATGTATAAGTCTCTCCAGCGCAAAGCTGTCGTACAGCGCTTCTATCAACGAGCTCAGGATCATCAGGGATGCCATTAAGTTTTCCTCGCTTCAAATAAATCTTGGCGCATTTGTCTAACGCAAATTCCATTCCAATTCCCTTAGTATATCGTTCTTTGTTTTTAGCATAGATCTTAAGAACGTCCATGTAAAATAAATGAGTGACCTTGTACTTTCGATCTGCAGGTTTGCCGCACAAGTACCCGTCGGAATGGCGAAGTGCTGGAGATAGGGGCAATAATGTAAAGCAAAAGAGGAGTGGGCTCATGGTGTCGCCCTGAAAGACACCTCTCTGAAAGGTGACCTTGTTAGTTGTCACACAATTTTTTCCAGATGAGATAGTAAATCTGGTTTTCCAAAGCGGCATCAATCTCTCTATGCACCTAACTATTTGCGGATGAACCTTTAATATTTCCAAAAGACAGGTGATAAGTCTATGGGAGGTCAAATCGAAAGCTTTCCGATAATCAATCAAGGCCATCGATAGGTCACGCTGGTAGAATGCTGCATCTTTACAGACACATCTATCGATGAGCAGGTTCTTCCGACATCCGGCTACGCCTTTCTTTGAGCCTCGTTGTTCATACATTTTTTGCCACACAGGTTCATTTGTCCAAACAATCCTATCATTTAGGATAACTGTGAATATCTTATAAAGGTCCCGGTGCGGAATAGGTAGTCCTTCATCCCTCTTAATACTTTGTCACCTCCTCGGTAGTGATGGGTGGGCATTCTTTATCAGGTGTTATGAGGGCAACACATAACTCCTTGAAGCTATTTATATTTTCTAAGTCTTCGTCCAGTCTATGCTGCACTTCGTAGACTTCTCTCCAAAATACTTCGACCTCCTTTGGTTTGGGTGGGTGTTTGACACTAACCAGAGAGTCTTGGAAGAGTCGAGATGGGTCAGAGAGAAACTATTGATTTTCTCTGACCCACCTCTCCCTCCGCTCTAGACTTCTCTTAGCGTCAGATAGTATCCGTATTCTCTCAACAATATGCTGCCTGATGGTTAACAGCTTTGACTTGTTAAGTGTGTGATAACGTGTCCGGAGTTCGCGCGCGAACTTTCGAACCTTAGCGGTAAAATTCCTGCCAGATGTGATGTAGTCTATCACAGACTGTGTGCGGGACGCGTACTGTCTTGCCCAGCCTGTGTCTATGGCAAGTTGATGCATTCGTCTTTTGGTCTTATAATCAACCGTTGGTTTTGTTTTACGGTTCGCATCGGCCAAAGCTCTAGCTGCATTATACACACTATAATTGATAGCCCAGAGGTCAGATTTTCCGGAAAAATGTCCACGAAGCTCGTCAGCCATTTCAGCCAGATCTTTAGGCTTGAGAGAAACCTTGGTGTTGATGTTTCTCCGGGTCGTAAAGCATCGCTCTTCCTCTATTGGATGCCTGTCCGCGGTTGGTCTTAGTGTCGCCTCTCTTTCTCTGTTGTCGGCTTGTTCTAGCTGTGGTAGAGTAGGCGTTCCGCTTACATAGCCCCTTTTTCGGAGTAGTTCAGCATGGTTTCGCAGACGTTGCTCCGAAAAGTGCGGTAGCTCCGGGTGTTTCTCGCACCACAGAGCATGCAGCCGTGCCATGTAACCCCTTTCAGGGGCCACACTCGCATCGTAGCACTCTAGCAAGTCGTGATTCAGTCGCTCCGTCCACCCAAAGGTCACGCGATCCCGCCGATCCACCGCATTGAATCCATTTTCATTGGCTCCCCCAGCTCTAGATTGGTCGGCATTGTTGGCCTACTCATTGTCGGTAGCCCTGCGCGTTCTGTTGTTTTGAACCGCACTTACTACAGCTATGTTTGGTGTTGTCATAGTTGTTCCCACGATAATCTAGGGAAAGGGGTTCGTCCATCGTTGTAGAGCCCCGCATGCAAGGATAAGGCTACGTACTCTGAGAGTTCGCCCGGTATCCCAGAGTCACCGTTCTAGACACCTCACCCAATTTTCGATAAACAGGAAATTTATGATTTTGATGTATTTGAAATCCAACAAAACATTTTTATAATTATGCTTTTAGCACAGAGTGTTTCGTTTTAATCAAAGCAAAAAGTTAACCGCAAAAATTACCAGCCATGACATTTTTTAATTTTAAGTAATGAAAACTGAACTGCAAATTAAATAAATGGTAGTGAAACACATCTGAATTTTTAGATTTTTTAAATTGAAGCTTAAACAAATTTTAATTCCGAAATTTTTAAATCGGAATCAACAATTTGAACGTATAAAATGAAAGATTTTAAAACTCTTCAATTTAACAATTTTATTTACATGCCATTAAACTGATAATTTTTCATTTTAAACTTTTATTAATTGAACAGTTCAAATATATTTGGCTAAAAAATAAAAATCCACGCTATTATTTTCAATTCTCTAAATTGTAGCTAATCCTCCCTTTTTTAACTCACATTAATAAAAGTGTTAAAAATAAACAATTTTTCTCTTTCAATTTGGTACAAAATTGAAAATAAAAAGTTCTTACCTTAAATTAGAATATCCAAAATATCAAATTTATTCCCAGCCAATTCAATAAAAATGATGAAAAGAAAAAATTGGCAGCTTCCAATTAAAAAAAAAAAACATAATTAACCGAAATTTTCGCTCCTCCAAGTCAATAAAAATTCTTAAAACAAAAGAAGCCAATTAAAACAAAAATTTAGTCTCCCTTCCAACTGAATAAAAATGTTTCTAAAAAAATCACCCCCTTGCAATTCAGAAAAAATTGAAAATAAAATGTTCTGCCCTTCAACTCAATAAATAATGCTAAAATAATTTCCAATTCTGAAAAAATTCTTCGCTTCCCACTCTATAAAAACCTTAAAAATAAAAAATGTCCCACTGCCAATTGAGAAAAAGCTCATAAACCAAAATAAAAACTCTTAAAACAAAGAAAAGTTCCTTTGCCAATTCCGGAAAAAAAATTAAAGCGAAAGTTCTTGTCTTCCAACTTTATTAAAATTCTTAAAAATAAAAAAATTTCTTTCTACCAATTCCGCAAAAATTCTAAACGAAAATTTCGTCTCTTCCAAATCAATAAAAATGTTGAAAATAAAAAATTACCCTCTTCCAATTCAAAAAAAAAAAAATCTTCCCTTAAACTGAATAAAAATACAAAAAACAAACAAATTTTCTTCATCGAATTCAGAAAAAAATTGAAAACTCAGATTTCCTGCCTTTCAACTCAATAAAAGTTTTGAAAAAATGAAAAAAATTCCTCTTCCAATAAAATTAAAAATGAGAATTGTGAAATTCAAACGTTTTTTATGCATAAATCCTTTTAAGTTGAATTATTTCAATTCGGAGTATTTTCAAATTAATAATGATCCCATTCTTATTTATACATGAAAATTCAATACTTTCAATTACACATAAAAAATTTTTTTAATGTAACAATTGAAATTTCAACGTTTGAAGTTTAAGTGAAGCACCCTGAAATTTTAACGATTCAAGACTTTTTATTTCCAACAATTCAGTTTCAAATTTTTCCTGTTTTAAGTAGGACTTGGGTTTAATATAAGCGTTGCTTAAAGTGGAAAAAAGTGTTGACTTGCAATGGCAATTTTTATAAACCAATTGTAATAACACTCAAAATGATAGATTTTTGATTTGTAAAGGATATCTCAGCCTTTAAATTACATACTTATAGGATAAAGTGATACTTGATTATAAAAATATATGATTTTCAATATTATTGGTTAATTTTTAGAAAAATTATGTAAACAAATTCCCATTGTGAACATTTGAAGTTCGCAAAAAATGATTTTATCTCTTAATTGTTCTTAATTTATGTTGTCAGTGAGATTTGAATTTAGTAAGGACAGTTTGTCATTTAGTATTATTTGTTAATTTAACGCACGAATTGGGTAAAAAATTATATAAAAATGTCTGTAGTGGATATTGGTTTATATAATTTCTAAGTTCTAAATTTTTAGGTTTTATAATTCACATCAAATAACATGCTTTTAATACTAAACTTAATTGGCAATATAATTTAAGGAAAATTAAGTGATAACTTTTTTTTCTTTAAATGTCCACAGTGGGAATTCGTTTTTAAAATTAACAAATAAATTACAAATGAGCAATGCAAAATGTTTAGTTTTTGTGAATAGAACTTTGTTTATAAAAACTATCATTACAAGTCAGCAGTTTTTTTCATTCCACGCAACCTTAAGGTCTCATTAAAGTTATGATATTTTGGGAACCAGCAGTGACTCCAATATTATTTTTTTAATGAAAGGCGATTTAATAAGAAATCTTTTTAATTATATTGCAACAAAATTAAGAGTTTTGGGTATTTCATAAAAAAATCAAATTTAAATTTTGCCAAACATTTTTTCGATGAAAGTTTAAAAATTATTAATTTAAAGTTCTATATTTATAAAATGTATAATTGTATCGCTATTTCCCTTTCAATTCAATCAAAATTCAATTATCAGTTCTAGAAATGTCGACAAATAAAAAAATTCAACCCAAGATCTCAATATATCATAACTCCCAACATTAAAAAAATGTAATCTTTTGGTAACACAATTTTAATTACATAGCACTATAATTTTAATCAATTTCATTAAAATCGAACGAACAAGTGCAGATTCTGATATTCCCGACGTGCACTTGCCCAGCTTATATTAAATTCAAAATGTCATTGAGATTCACTACGTTAACCCTTCGGTGGCACACCAGAATCAAAAAGATCCCAGACATCAAAATTCATGAAAATTCGTGAAAATCTATTTGAAAATTGTAAACTGTTTAAAATGCTTGGAATTCTACAACACAGTAGATAGGTAGAATCACAGTTTTGAAGTTTCCGATCCGCACTATCGATATTGGAAATCAATACTTAAAAATTATGGTAATGGATCTTTTGAACCCCAAATAATATCGGATAGAAGATTATGATATACGACATCGAAATATTAGCCTATTTAATACCTGCTATTCCCGGAATTGAAGTTTTTCACCCAAAAATAATATAATTTATGTGTTAAATGTTTATCGCAATGGTGCGTCATTGAAAATTCCCAAGATCTCCAACCACCCTCGTGATATTATAACAATTCGCGGTAAACAAAATTCCATTCTGATGACGTCATCGTCGATTCCTGGAATCCTTATCTATGTGAACTAAATTAATTAAACGTTCTTCTTTGATATTTACCGACAGGGGCGTCATATTTCATATAATGTTAAAAAATTCTCGGTAAACAAAATTCCATTCTGATGACATCATCACGATTCCTGGAATTCTTATCTATGTGAACTAAATTGAGTAAAAGTTTAAAGACTTATTAGATTTTTTCACTCTCATGTTAATTATTGCATCATATGGTGAAATACTACACAAAAGTCTACAGAAATTTGGTGGAGGGGGTAAGCCTCTATAAGAGGAGGCCAGTTCTTCCCTTTCTTCAGTTTGTTGTCAGATGCCAGATTGTGAAGAAGAAAAGCAACAAGAGCTAAAAAGTCGTTTAAGGGGATGCTCTTCGTGACCACGTGACCAAACTAGTCCCCGGATATTAGCATTTTTTTTGGTGTTCACTGTGTCCACACGGATTGAGATATCGTGTTTAAAATTTGACAGATTAAATAAAAAACACTAAAGAACGTTTGTATACATCAATGTGCTTATAGTTTTGAAGAAAGTTTATTTATAAATCGATGAAAAAGGATATTACCATTCGAGTTATAGCACTATGCAGATAATTTTTGGTTTGATGCATTTCGGTTTTTTTGTTTCGCGTATATTGAGCACTGACACCAGTTTTGGACTAAATCGTCTAAACCTTAAAAAAATGGATGTAAGCAATAAAATTTGCACATTCGTTGAAAATCAACAAATAAGTATCTGCATACACGTAACCTATAATT
>NC_046665.1:50954047-50956074 GCF_010883055.1 Belonocnema kinseyi
GGCTGAAATTTTACCGCGATTTTGCTGGAAGCGGGTGCAATTTTTCAGATTAGCACCCGCTCCCGGCGAAATCCTGCGGTTGTCCTTATGACAAATTTTTATTTATATATATAGTACAGTAGATTCAATGATAACCTCCTTTGTATGTTGAAACGGCATAACCATCTGTTCCAGAAGATACCGGTCGACAAAAGAGCTGACTTCCTGGAGAACAGCAAACGTCGTTTCTTGCAGTACAAATGGATAATATTTTTGTTTTATTCAATTTGCTCCAAAGCCACTATATAATTTCCAAGAGATATAGTCATATGTATATGGAAATTTCCACAGTCGATGCATTGTTACTTCTCTTGGTTAGCAAAGAAGAGTGTCATGTGGTTGAAGTAACTTTTAAATAATTTCCACTCTTCAAGATTCAGGGTTATACTTGCACGAGGACGACTGGCCTGCAGTTTCACTGCTAAGGCGAACTTTTCATCTTTTTTAAATTCAGCACCGACAATAATTTGTTTTGTGGATGATGAATTTAGGTTGTACGTGGTCGCATGTAACATTTCAATCATGGTGCATAAGGCATGATGAATATGTTACTTAAGGTTTTCACAGACTGAGCGATAATTAAAAAACTGTACACACTTATAAATTTTTCTCAACAAATTTAATGGAGTTGAAGCGTCCACCCAAATACACCATTTCAAGATGCTGACCTTCACAGTCTTTCTTCATTTGCATAAACAGATTTTTATCCTCTTCGCACAGTTTGGCAATTCTTTGAGGTAGAAAAACGGAGAACTTGTTTTTTATGATTACAAGCGTTCTCGTTCCATATTCTGTTTTAGCTTCTTTAATGTCCGTTCTTTCGTATCCCTTATTCACTTCTCGATCTGTCAGCTTCTTTGAGGGATGAAAATCTTCACTGCGAGCGGTTTTGTTTAATTTTAAGAAATCCATTATTTTTTCTTCTCCTTCACTGCTTGTTATCTTCAAGATTCACACTTTTAAATTTCCTTGTTAGAGTTTGTAAATTGGTTCGCAATTGAATGACTAGTTTTAGCTCTTGACTGTTCTTTAGGAATACGTTTAAGGGCATGCTCTTCGGTGACCACGTGACCAAACTAGTCTCCGGTTATGAACATTTTTTTTGGTGTTCACTGCGTCCACACGAATTGAGATATCGTGTTTAAACTTTGACACATAAAATAAAAAGCACTAAAGAACGTTTGTATACATTAATATATTGGTAATTTTAAAGAAAGTTTATTTACAAATTGATGGTATAGGATATTACCATTCGAGTTATAGCACCTTCGTTGCAAATCAACAAATAAGTATCTGCACACACGTAACCTATCATTTTTTTGGGCATTTTTAGCGATTTCTAGCGGAGAAAAAAAGAAACTTTGAATGACGATAAAGTCGAGATCAAGTGACTAAGTTCGTTCATGAAATTTCGGTGTAAAATGATTTTAATTTTTTTGGTCCTAAAAATAAAAGATAAATTTCAAATTGGAAACATAGCAACACCAACAATGTGCTAAAATTTACTCGTCGGAGTTCTCCAACCAACTTCCATAATTCTTGACGTTGAATCGATCAGCTGATAACTATTGTTGACAGTGAACCAACCAGCGGGACTCAGCGTCGGACTCGCCTTGTCTTTCGCCCCCGGGCGAAATTTTATTTTATTCTTGGAATTGTTTCATACCAGTACAAAAATCTACAAGAAAATATAACCATTAGAAAATTTTAATTATTTTCTGAAGATGCACATTTCTCAAGATGTGACTTGGACGAATTTTCGAGGATGACATTCTAAGATGTTCCTCGATTTTTTTAAATCGAGGCATTTACTTTATCCACGTTAAAAGTTTATTTCCTGATTCCTGTAGTATTTTAATCGAAAACTTTCTTCGTGATTACGAACGTTTTGATATATACAAACGTTCCTTAGTGCTTTCGGTATAACTTCCTAAATCCTGAACACGATATCTCAATCCGTTTGGACGTAGTGAGGACCGAAAATAATG
>NC_046665.1:50956174-50963859 GCF_010883055.1 Belonocnema kinseyi
GCGTTCCGCTTACATAGCCCCTTTTACGGAGTAATTCAGCATGGTTTCGCAGACGTTGCTGCGAAAAATGCGATAGCTCCGGGTGTTTCTCGCACCACAGAGAATGCAGCCGTGCCATGTAACCCCGTTCACGGGAAACACTCGCATCGTAGCAGTCTAGCAAGTCGTGATTCAGTCGCTCCGTCCACCCAAAGGTCACGAGATCCCGCTGATCCATCGCATTGAATCCATTATCATTGGCTCCCCCAGCTCTAGATTGGTCGGCATTGTTGGCCGACTCATTGTCGGGAGCCCTACGCGTTCTGTTGTTTTGAACCGCACTTACTACAACTATGTTTGGTGTTGTCATTGTTGTTCCCACGAGAAGCTAGGCAAAGGGGTTCGTCCATCCTTGTAGAGCCCCGCATGCAAGGATAAGGCTGCTTACTCTGAGAGGTCGCCTGGTATCCCAGAGTCACCGTTCTAGACACCTCACCCAGGTGCCATTCAGCTTTCGGCACGGTTTTCACACCTCCGCTATATATATATATATATATATGAAAATGATCAACTTTATTTAGGAAAAAAACTTAAAATTAATACAAAAGGTACTTACAAGCTAGACCTATCTATCCAACTATTGTGTGAGTCATCGAAACCTAACCATTTTACAAATAGCTTATTTCCTCGCTTTTTCAGTACTTTTTCAATCAGATGAATATCTGGATGTCTAACTTTGCCTACTTCTTGCTCATAAAAAGTACCTGCAATAGCTTTATTCCGATAATCTTTAAGCAAATACGTCATTGGTTCAGTATTCTTAACATGGCTTACGGTAAATATTTTAGTTGACCAATTCGGTGTATATCCTTTTTCAAAAACATTCTTAAATTTACTCCCTTTATCTTCATTTTTATATTTCGCTTTCTCAACTGCTTGCTTCACACTGTAATTTTTGTATACATGAAACAACAATTTTTTCTCATTTTCTTTAGTAACATCTGTAGCTACATCTTCACCCTTCTTGGATTTAGCTGGAATAGCCCAAGCAAATTTAGGAAAATATATCAATTACAGTTAAGATGTACTTGTATCCTTTGTTTTCTTTTGTATAAGGTTGCATTTCAACAAGATCCGCTTGCTAAGTCTCATCGATGCTACGGATATCAAAGCGTCGACGTTGGTAGTTTCTTCTAACAGGCCTATGTAGCTCCTTCACTAGTTGCAGCTTTTCCTTATTCATTTTTGAGTGTGTTCAGCTTGGCATCCAACTGAGAAATGAGCTCTGAATTGTGATCCACCAGTTCTTGAGTTGAATTCACATCAAGTTTCAAAATATGTAAACTTTTATATGTGTAAGTTTCTAGAGTTTCAAACATCATGTTACTATTAACAACTTCAGTTCGAAAGGAAGATATGCCATGATGCAGAGTCTGAATTTCTTGCTGTAACACATGTTGTATTATATTTAAGTTTACCGCATCATCCAAATCTTTTGCATCAGCTACATTGCACAGCTTTTTCTTTACAATATCATAATGTCCATCGGTGATGAATTTGAATCCAACTCCTGGCGGACCTTGACTTGCAATCTTAACTCGCTTAATATGACGTCCGAACACATCGATACTCAATTTGCAAATGATAAAAATATTGACAAAGCACTGATTAAGCAATAATTCCAGCCTCTCGTAATTCTTCAATAATTTACATAATTTCATTTGTGTGACTTGGATTTCCAGCTGCTTGAGATGCTAACAGTGAACGCAATCTATCAACTAATTCGTTTGGATCATCCCAATAAATGTAGTCTAATTTATTAGCCTCTGTGCCAATTATATATTTTGGAATTAAACCGTCGCCGATTAAAGAGCGTTTTTCTATTTCTTTATTGTTAGTTTTCAAAGGCGAATTACAACAAATCCATTCTTATCATCATACCAGCAAGCTAAGCACACCTTTTTAAATTGTGAATAAGGCATGTCACTATTCACATGATCATCATATATATGCTTCAGATTCATCTCATCTTGTTTAAACAATACAAGCAAATTAACATTATCACGTATAAGATGTTTCGGAATACGAGTCTGACTCAAATAGAAACTGTTAACGTCCTTGTGCCTACCCATTAAAAAAAATGCTTTTATATTATCTTGCATTTCATAGGCGACATCATCAAATACAAACACTGAATTGGAATTAGCTTCATTTGGTATTACAACATCATCATGATCATTGAAAGGATAGTACTCAACACCAGCTACTGAGTTCAGAACTTTTTCTAAAAATTTGTATTTTGGTTGATTTAAAGATTTAAAGTAAACATAAACCTTTTCAAATCTCAATCCATTTGGGTGTATTAATAGAGCCAACAAAGCATTTGTCTTTCCACAGATGGAAGGTCCACAAAATATTGATCGCACACTGTTTGGTAGCAAATGTCCATGCCGTTTTTCTTTTTTCTCATGTTGTACAAGCGAATCGAAATTATCGGTAGGTAGTTTTATAGGTTGTGCTTCAAACTGCATCTTGACTATGACTGAGTGAAAAACTATGAATGTCAGATTTATGTAGCTTCAGTCTTTAGCCTGAAAAGATCTCTCAAATAGATATGATCTTTCACGGTGACAAACCTACAGTCAGTCGTGAGCGATCATCGAAATAGGCCGGACGAATTGCTCGAGGTGATCCTGGAATCAATCCTCTTGACGCTGCTTGCAAGAAGCACGATATAGCCTACAAACAAAATAAAGAAAATATACAGGCTAGAAACTCGGCTGATAGTGTACTAGCTGATGAAGCTTGGAAACATGTCTTTGCTCAGGACACAGGCTTAAGTGAAAAGGCAGCTGCTTAGGGACTAACCAATGCAATAAAAAATTAAATAAAAATTTAGTATGGGTTTCAAAAATAAAAGGTCTACAACAAGACTCAAAAAAATAGTTACAGCAGCTGAAAAAGCAATGATACAAAGTAATGATGCTCAAACTATTATTAAATCTGCTCTCAAAAGTGTACGTGCAGCTGTAAAAAAGACGGGTGGAAAAAGAAATGTAGAGAAACCTCGAAGTTTACCAGTTCCAAAGAAATTGGGTGGCTTTCTACCCTTTCTTATACCCATCTTTGCCGGTCTAAGTGCTACTGGTGCGCTAGATAGTGGAGCTGTGGGAATAGATAAAGCTGTTAATGATTCAATTGATGCAAAACGATAGCTTGAAGAAAGAAAACGTCATAATGAAGCAATGGAAGCCATTGCTGTGGGGAAAGGTCTTTATTTGAAACCATATAAAGAAGGATTGGGACTTCATCTAAAACTATATAATCAAGGAGGGGGACTTTAGTGCAAATCAAACAACTTAAAGTGACGCTACCTCACCGAGCATTAACCAATGCAAATTCACTTAAATTCGCAAAATCTGTCAAAATTAGCAATTTCAGAGGTGTTTTTATGCGTAATTGGATTACCAAACTATGGGCCACGTAAATGTGAAAGTGCTATTGTTAACCTTGATGATAAAAACAATTTCGGTATTAATTGGGTTGCGTATAAAAAGTTAACCAGTAAAATAATTTTGTTTTGATAGCTTTGGTAACCTCAGGCCACCTTTGGATCTGTTTAAGTATCTAGGTGTGGTAGCGTAAAATATAATCATGACAGGTATCAACATTATGATACATTTGTGTGTGGATATTTATGCCTTAAATTTTTATGCAATCAATTAAAATCTCAAAGTATGTATAATCTATATAAATGTAGAGACTAATGATTTCAAACCAGTGAAAGACTAGCCATCATGGATGATTCATTAACGTATTTTCAAGGAAACGAAAAATCAGATACTCTAATGACACTGGAAAATTCTCAAAAATATTAAATTTTGACAAAGTCATATTTATGTGATAGAGAAGGGTTGATCTTATATGTTAAGGGTTAAAGCCCAAAAATGAGAGTGGGTATTATCGGGGAACCCAAAAACCAGAGACTCTACTGACACTAGAAAATTCTCAAAAATATTAATTTTTTACAGAGTTATATGTATGTGGTAGAGAAGGGTTGGTTTTACACGTACGAGAATGTATATATGACTTTGTAAAAAAAAATATTTTTGAGAATTTTCTGGTGTTAAAGTAGTCTCTGATTTTTGGGCTCCTTGAAAATATCCACCACGATTAATGGGCTTTAAGCCTTAACGTATAAAATCAACCCTTCTCTACCACATACATATAACCATGTCAAAAATTAATATTTTTGAGAATTTTCCAGTGTCAGTAAAGTTTCTGATTTTTGGGCTTCTCGAAAATACCCACTCCGGTTGTTGGGCTTCAATCCTTAACGTATCAAATTAACCCTTCTCTACCACGTATATATGACTTCAGTAAAAAATAATAGTTTTGAGGTTTTTCTAGTGTCAGCAGAGTCTCTGATTTTTGGGCTCCTTAAAAATAACAACTCTGTTTTTTGGGCTTCAACCCTTAACGCATAATATCAACCCTTCTCTGCCACGTACATATGAATTTGTCAAAAAATAATATTTTTGAGAATTTTCTAGTGTTAATGTAGTCTCTTATTTTTGGACTCCTCGAAAATATCCACTCCAATTTTTGGGCTTCAACCCTTAACGTATAAAATCAACCCGTCTCTACCACGTGTATATGACTTTGTCAAAAATTAATATTTTAGAGAATTTTCCAGTGTCAGTGGAATCTCTGATTTTTGGGCTCCTCGAAAATACCCACTCTGATTTTTGGGCTTCAACCCTTAACGTATAAAATCAACCATTCTCTACTACGTATATATGACTTTGTCAAAAAATAATATTTTTGAGAATTTTCTAGTATTAAAGTAGTCTCTGATTTTTGGGTTCCTCGAAAATACCCACTCTGATTTTTAGGCTTTAACCCTTAACGTATAAGATCAACCCTTCTCTACCACATACATATTACTTCGTCCAAAAATAATATTTTTGAAAATTTTCCAGTGTTAGTAGAGTCTCTGATTTTTGGGCTCCTTGAAAATACCCACTCTGATTTTCAGGCTTCAACCCTTAACGTATAAAATCAACCCTTCGCTAATATGTATATATGGCTTTGTCAAAAAATAATATTTTTGAGAATTTTTTGGTGTTAAAGTAATCTCTGATTGTTGGGCTCCTCGAAAATATCTACTACGATTTTTGGGCTTTAACCCTTAACGTATAAAATCAACCCTTCTCTACCACATACATATAACCATGTCAAAAATTAATATTTTTGAGAATTTTCCATTGTGAGTAGAGTCTCTGATTTTTGGGCTCCTCGAAAATACTCACTCTGATTTTGGGGCTTCAACCCTTAACGTATAAAATCAACCCTTCTCTACCACATACATATAACCATGTCAAAAATTAATATTTTTGAGAATTTTCCAGTGTCAGTTGAGTTTATGATTATTGAGCTTCTTAAATAATCCACTCGGATTTTTGGTCTCCAAAATTTGACGTTAAAAAACAGTGCCTTTTTAACAATCAAACATAATTTTGTGCAGATCAATCTTTTTCGGAATATTACAGTGTTACTTTAGTCTCTGATATTTTTCGAATTTTACGTTTTAAATGGAGTCTCTGATTTTTAGGCTGTTCAAAAATGCCAACATCAAGGTTTAAGTTTTTATTATTAGGTTGGTATTTTTTTACACAGGGGTGGTTTTGCTAAATTAATGCTAAGTGCATTTGAGACTCTAAAATGAGCCAAAAGGCTAGTGCAATTTGGATTTTGCAAATTTTATTTTTTGCAAGGGGGTGGTTTTTTGAAAATTGGGGTAGTTTTTTTTCATGCATTCAGGAGCCCAAAATAAGCCCAAAATTATGGTGTTTTTTGTTTTTTCCAAATTTGATTTTTTACATAGAGGGTGGTTTTTGGAAATTGGTTTTTGGTGCGTTTAAGAGCGCAAAAAAGCCCAAAAGTCTGACGTGTTCGATTTTTTTTCTTTCAATTTTTATATAGTAGATGTACTGGCTTGATTCAAGTCAGCACCTCCACTCAAAATTTGAATTTTCACAAAAAGTAGCGGAGCCCAAAAATCGGCAATACAGCCCAAAAAAGCCCAAAAAAGTGCAAAATTCTGACATAAAGAAATTTGCGAATTTCGTTTGTGGAGGTGATAGCTTGATAGACCTGCCATCAAGGCAATAGATCATATACAGCTCCGTATAGTTGATCAAGACGGACACTTGGTTAATTTTCTTGGAGAAATTACAACACTCAGACTGCACATCAAGTCTTCACGATAATGGGTAATTTTTCAATAAAAAGGTTGAATTCCGCTATAATATGGCAGTACCATGGAGCAAGAGCATCATTCGAAAACAAGCTGCCAAAGAGGTACCACCTCAAAACGTGCTGCTGCTGAAAAGGCTGGGTTTCAAAGTCACGCCACTTGCGAAAAGAAGAGAATAAAAAGATTCAAGATTTTTTGTGCTTGCATCTGTATTTTTGTATATCGACGTTTAATTGTTTGTCATGGAGGGGGAAATTTTAAGTATTGAAACTCCCATCATTTTCGACGACTCTATCTCTCATCGTGAAGTACATGCATACCAGTAATATCCTTCATCAAGCTTCAATAATAGTGATGAGATTAGAATTGCAGTTCAGAATCAAGATCATTGTCTCCTGCCGAGCAAAAGTTCACTACACGTATATGAAAGAATCGTAAGAACTGGTGGAGCACCAGTGAAAAACACAATTTTAGTTTCTGATGCCATCTGTCATTTGTTTAAACAAGCAAGATATGAAATCAATGCAATAGAAATTGATAGAAATAAAAATGTTGGTCTCACTAGTCTTATGAGAAATGATGTATCTCTAAATCCTTGACAATCATGTTACATACAGAATACTGGTTTGCTTGAAACAAATGATAATAATCAATCACTAACCATCGCCACTGGTTACTTTGATATACCCGTACCTCTTAGCATGATATTTGGTTTTTCTGAGGATTATCACAAAATCATTCTCAATGCTAAACATGAACTTATTTTGACAAGATCAAAAAGTGATGCAAATGCCATCTTGCAAGCAGCCCCCATTGGGCAGTATAGAATTGAAATTAATAAAAAAGATTGGTTATTCCCTAGTGTTAGATTGTCAAATTCACGAAAATTTCAGTTACTAAAATATATCGAAAAAGATCCACATATTCTAATAAGTTTTCGCACTTGGAAACTGTATGAATATCCTCTACTTCCAACTACTTCAAACCATGTTTGGACTGTAAAAACCTCAACACAATTGGAAACCCCAAGATTTGTTGTACTTGGATTTCAAACAAACAGAAAAAATAATACTATTAGAAGCTCTAGCAACTTTGATCATTGCAATTTGACTAATGTAAAACTACTTTTAAATGATCAGTGCTATCCTTATAGTAATTTGAATCTTGATATTAATCGAAATCGGTATGCTCTTCTTTATGAAATATATACAAACCTGGAGAATTGATAGAGTATGTACCTCTAGTAGTAATTGACTGTTCTAAGCAAAATGAGTCCTTGAATTATGGACCAGTTGACGTTCGATTAGAATTTCAAACTAGTGAACATTTTCCCGCTCAAACAACGGCATATTGCTTAATTTTGCATGATCGTATACTTGAGTATAAACCAATTAATGGTGTGGTAAAAAAGTTGGCATAAAAATTACTGTAACCAAGTAGAAATAGT
>NC_046665.1:50963959-50970758 GCF_010883055.1 Belonocnema kinseyi
CTATTTATTTTTTAATATAATGTACTGGTGTTTTCTATTGGAAATAAAACAATTTTCAAATGAAAAGAAAATTATGTTGTTTTTTCAGAGTTCCTTGTCCCTATAATACTATAATAATAATAATAATTGCGAATAGTAGATAAGCGAATGATTGGTTGGTGAACATCGTTGAAATTGGAATATTCGGTCCGCTAGATCAGGTTGCATCCAATACCTACATCAGTTTAGAAAAATGATTAGCATTGAATTTTTCAATTAGAAGTAAATTTGCTTAAAAAATGTTATTTTCAGGTTGCATTAAATAAGACAAAACAATTTAGATTCAATTAATTTTCTTTTATTTACAATAACTTGTATTTTACAAACAATTATATAGTTTTTCGATTTCTTGTTCTTCCAATTTACATATATACACTGTTAAAAATGTTTGCAATTTTAATATATATTTACTATACATTTGTATACTAAATCCAAGAACTCGGTCTATGAAATAGTTATTAAGAGGCTCCGCAGTAAATTTAATATACCTGTATATTGATCAATTCTTAGAAGAGCCAGGTAGTTTCATTTTACGCAAATTAAAAATAATTTTGGCAAGAATGTTTAATTCTAAATAATAAAGCATTATATTTTGTTCTAGTTGAACATAAATAATACTGGGTTTCAAGCGAATAAGTTCAATTAAGGACATAATTAAGGCACCTAACCTAAAAGCAGCAGCTGTACTCACGCAAAAATGCTGACATTGACAGTGAATTTTGATGAAAACCCCACACGTGCGTTGCACTTTGATTATAAAGAAGAATTTAGTCCATGAGTTGTAGGTTATTATTTTAGTTTTAAATATTTAACAAGAGTAGAATACATGAAAGAACTTTCAACTTTTATTCACTCTATTTTACTATGCATGTATATTATTTTACAAGATAATGGTATATTAAATTTACTAAATCTATACGCATATTGCTTCCAATACATTTATAGTAAAATCCCTACAGAAATTTTTAACAGTGTACTTCTTTTGTTGCCATTTCCAATCATACATATTTTATTTACAGTAATATATAGATTATAGACTATATCTGCTACATCAAAGGTTATACACTAGTCCTAGGTCTCTCTTTCTATCTATCTCTATCTCTCCCACTCCTTGACTCATATATCCACATCACTCATCATATTTATCACCTCGCTAGTTTCTGCACATATATACAAGTTTTTAGAATCGCTGTACATAATCTCAACTCTCCTTTGAGAATGGAATATTTTTTGGAAAATGAACATTAGTTTTTATCAACATCCATTGCCTCCTGTGATTGGATTTTGTAGCCCCAAGGAAGTGTGTCGGTTGTATGAGGAAGCAGCATCCTCTTATCATCTCGCCAGCTGAGGGCGATCTTGTTTTGCTCAATTGAGTAAACTTCATGTTTTTGGCTTCGAATTAACCGTTGAAGTCGAGTGAGAGTTTGATAATGTAGGAAAGTTTGCCTATAGTCCTCAAACGTAATTGTCCTCAAATTGCACTCTTTAATCTCTTTGAATTTCTTTTTCTCCCCTTCTTCTACCAAAACTTTATAAGAATAAAATTTTGACCTTAGACCCACAAATTCAGTTACAATTTTTCCGTTACATTTGTCCTTCATGAGTTCCAAGTTTTTTTTTTGTAATTCAATTTCGTATACATTATTTGGCGGATAATCTGAGGAGTCAAATTTATCGGAATCTTTTTTAATATACTCATAAAAGTTTGGTTCTCTAGTGTGGTAAATCGAGCTGTCTGTACGAGTGTAGAGTAATTTTGTCTTTTCACCGAATGTGTACTTCATGTAATTATAATGAAAGTCGTCAATCATTATCTTTGATGTGTCTAGAACTGTGAAGGCTATATAGATAGACTTATTGAATTTAACTTTGGTTTTACTCATTTCAATGATAACCATGTTCTCACCAAATACAGTGCAGCTATGAATGTTTAGTTTGGCAACAGAGCTTTTGCACCCCATCTTCCCTCCCACTTTGTCACTAATGTGACATCTTTGTGCTTCCTTGCGTTCTCCATAGTCTTTCCGAAGACAGAGCTGTTCATGAGTTTGAAGAGATTTTTTAAAAATTCATTTTTCGCCTTCTTTCTCAAATCAGTATTCAAATCAATATAGCCTTTTAGCCATGGCTTTTGCTAGAATTCTAAAACTCGATGAATTTTAACAAGCTTCATTCCCATTTTTAAATACGGTTTTAAGTTTTTATCATGGAGAACGTTATTCGCCTTTAATTTCAAATTAGCAATTAGTTTCGGGATTTTAGATATAACCTATTCCTGACTCATCGGGAATGTTGAAAAAATTTGATTCGTTTCCAAAATCAGTGAACCATTTAAAACTGCTAAAGGGTAAACATTGGCTCATAGCTTTACCGTACTGATTGTTTATATAGAAATAAGTGATACAGGACTCGGGTATATTTTCAGCAAAATTCGATCCCATGAATCTATTATTTGCTTTCGCATATCTATTGGAGCACTGAGACACACCACCTCTTATTGCGCCTTCAACAAGTAATAACATTTCTACATCTGTTCATAGATCGAGTTCAATTCCAGTATACTTTAACATAGCATCGAAAGAAAGCCCTGGTGCTGTATAGTAATGTAATGGATCCAAATTATAAGTATCAATGCAACGAAAAATAAAACTTTCCAAAATGTCAGCTAAAAGAGAAACATAATTTTTCAAGTATAAATCCGAATATACACCTAACGTTTTTAAGTTAAATTTTTCCCACACCTTGCATGCATGATTATAATCTGCATCTGAAATACCCTGATCATATAATTTAGAATAAAATTCCTCATCATCATTTTTTGAATATTTTCTTGCAATCAATTTTTCATCATTGCTAAGATTTGAAGCTAATTAGGCGAGGCTACTTGGCATAAATTGAAAAGAGTCTATGAATCTTAGTTTAACTTTTGTATTTTGCACCCTTTTTGTAAAGGATATATATTTTTCCTTGTTGATAGGTAATGATCAGATATCACACTCAAAACTGGTTGTCAACTCTTTGATGAAAAAGTGAGATTCATTGCTAGATAAATTATGAAATACTATGGGAATTACATGTGAGTCTTGGTAATTTACGTTACACCTGTCATGAGAAGTACCGCAGTATTTACCTGTAAAATGGTCATGATCCCGATGTTTAACATCATCTTTGTTAAAATCTTGTTCGCAAATATGACAAACTTTTGCGTTTTGAAAATCATGCTCTTGCTTTAATGTTAAGAGTTCCATTGACACTGGATTTTTAAAATAAGAATCTACTTTCTCAGCTAACTTTTTTAATTCACGGAAAAACCACGTGATGCAGTCCCTTCCACGATAAACTTGAGGTTCAGATTGTGAATTATCAAAACTGCATTTTGTGTAATAAGCAACACTTGTAGGTATACGGTTTTGATAAGCATTTCCATGCATATTGGTAACTGGCTCTAACAATCACTCTATGTCTACATATACTGCAAATTGAACCCTCTCTTTGTATTTATAATTTTTAAATTTCAAAATGTTATCCTCTTCTGTGGGGAGTATTAGGATGCAATTATTATTCAGATTATCACAATCAATTCTATGTTTTTCACGAAATTTCTCAAATGTGAAGTGGCACAAACACTTGTCACAAAAGTAAGTGTGATGATCATCTTTTAAAATTTGTGAGCTCACTAGTCTAGATAGATTTTTGATTAAAGCAAAATGATACACTTCTACATCTGAATCAAAGTTAGTATTTTCACTCATAAGAACGTGAATAGTAGGTTTTTTAGATTTTCCCTGGCTTATAAAAACTGGAACAATTTCCTCTTTCTTACTATATTTATAAGACTCTAATCCATACATTTTATACTTACACCGTTCATTTTCTCAAATCTTGGAATATCCTCAAGAGTAACTGGAAACTTGATGTCATTATATTTCAGTTCTGAACCATCGAGCTTAGGAAAAGAACTGGTTCTTCCAGTATCTTTTTCAACTGGGTGAAGAGCCGCCATTACTGACCAGAGAAAACAATAGGAGTCTTTATTTTTAATATTAACCAAAGCTTTATTTCTCTGTATAAAATAAGGTAATTCAGTGAAAGTTGAAGCTCCAACTTAAAAAGGGGCGTATCTATTTACATTAACCGTTAAGCTGAAAATTTCTATTTATCTCCACCCTGAATCTGATGTTTTTAAATCTTCAATTTTAACTTAAACTTGTTGACGAACTTTATCATGAAACCATCCACTAATATTTGTAGACGTTAGAATAGGATTATTTTCAGTGCAAACACGTTTTGCCACGATTTTTTTCTCCTCTCCCACTAATGCCTTGAAAATACCTGTGAATTAAACGCAAGCTTTGATATTACCTATACTATTGATTGCATTCTTAATTCGCGGAATAAACATGCATTTACAATCATCTAAAAATGTATTTAAATATTTATGAATTAAATTTATTAAAAGTCCCGTTCTTATTCGTGTTCGAAACGCACTTGCTACATCATCCCAACTCAGCCTCTTACTCAGTTTCTTCGAAGCTTCACTCAGACCAGTTCCTGTCTTGAGCAACTTCTTGAATTTTCTGCTTGCAGTCTTCAGAACACCAATTAACATCATAGTCGCATGTTTTTGGCCCACGGATAGGAGAATGTTCTTCCTCAATATTTTGTTTAATATTTGGATTTTTTAGTTCCCGCGCTCGTCCACAATCTAATTTCATCATCTGCTGGTGGTTGCTTCTCGAGTATAAGTGAATATCCTATCTTCATGTTTTGTAGAACTTTTTTACATTTTTCGAAATTTATTTTTAGCTTTAAATGGAATCAGCGAACACTTATAAAAGCACTGTGTAGATTTCCAGTTATTTGAGGTTATGTGAGTCTTGTGTTTAACTGATGGAATCACCGAAAAATTGTACTTTGATATAGATCTTAGAACGTTTTATACCTCAAACCTACTCGTGGTTGTTTACCAGTACAATGATAAAAAACAGAGAGTGTACCGCTTATATGGTGCCAATATTGGTGAAATATGTCAACACTGTCGATAAGAATTCCAGGAATCATGATGACGACATCAGAATGGAATTTTGTTTACCGAGAATTGGTTAACATTATATGAAACATGACGCCCCTGTCGGCAAAAATCAAAGGAGAACGGTTAATTAATTTACTTCACACAGATAAGGATTCCAGGAATCGACGATGACGTCATCAGAATTGAATTTTGTTTACCGAGAATTGTTATAATATCACGAGGGTGATTGCAGATCTTGGAAATTTTCAATGACGCCCCATTGCGATAAACATTTAAGACATAAGTTATATTATTTTTGGGTGAAAAACTTCAATTCCGGGAAAAGCTGGTATTAAATAGCCTAATATTTCGATATCTTATATCATCTTCTATTTCATATTATTTGGGGTTCAAGAGATTCAATACAATTATTTTTAAGTATTGATTTCCAATATCGATAGTGTAGATCGGAAACTTCAAAACTGTGATTCCTAAGTCAACACAAGGAGCGAAACCAATTTTGCAACCTCCTACGCTCTAGCAGCAAGTTTGCTATTCATGCGGAAAAAAGTGCGCCACAACCGGCCTTATTGTATTGTAAGTGTTGTCAATCGTAAAGTTAAATCAATCGTAAAGAATTCAAAGAATTCACGGATTTCACGGATATCATGGAAACCACGGAATTCAAGGATTTCACGGAATTTGTGCAATTAATGGAATTCACGGGAGAATAAATTCGCGGAATTCATGGATTCAAAAAATTCTCGAAATTCATGGAATTCAAGAAATTTGCGGAATGCATAGAATTCAAGAACATCGCGGAATTCATGGAATGCAAGAAATTCGCGGAATTGACTGTAATCATCATTCATGGATGTCACAGAATTCAAGGGATTTACGGAATTTGAGGAATTCAATGAATTCACGGAATTTGTAAAATTCAAGAAATTCGTGGAATTCCATCAATTCTATATATTCCGTGAATTCCGTAATTTCATTGTTTTATTAACTCATAGAATTTCATGATTTCCCTTAATTTCGTGAATTCAAAGAATTCCACGATTTCCTTGAATTTCATAAATTAGTTGAATTCCATGACTCGCTTGAATTCCGTGAATTCCATGAATTCTATAAAATCCATGCATTCCATATACATAATAAATTTTAAAAATTCCACGAATTCCATTAGTTCCATGAATTCCGTGTATTCCAAGAATTCTGCGAATTCCATAAATTCCGTGAATTCCATAAATTTCGTGAACTCCGTCATTTCCGTGAATTCCATTAATTTCATGAATTGCGTCAATTCCGCAAATTGCGTAAATTTGGTAAATTTCGTGTATTCTATAAATTCCGTAAATTCCGTGAATTCCTTGAATCCAGTGCCTTTCATAAATTCTTTGAATTTCCTGAATTGTATGAATTCCGTAAAATCTTGGAATGCCGTAAAATCCACGAATTCCGTAAATTCCTGTAATTCATTGAATCTCCTGAATTCCTAGTATTCCGTGCATATCGTTGATTCCTTGAATTTCGCGAATTCCATGAATTCCGCTAATTCCATGAAATTCGTGAATTCCGGTCGTTATAGGAATTCCGTACATTCTGTGAATTCCGAGAATTCCTTAAATTCCATAAATACGTGCGTTATACGAGGGTGGATTGATAAGTTTCCGGCCTGACCAAGAGATGGCGCCACTAGGCCTACCTTGAGGTGGCGTTCTATAGTACCATCCTTAGATAGCT
>NC_046665.1:50970858-50972874 GCF_010883055.1 Belonocnema kinseyi
GCCTTGGAGGAGATTATGTTGAGAAATAAAAAAAAAAATTCTTAAAAACGTTGTTTTTCTTGGTCAGGCCGGAAACTTATCAATCCACCCTCGTATACAATATATAACAAAAGTATTCGCTTTTTCAAAAAATTTCTTTTTTTTTGTCAGAAAAAAGTATTCTAAGAAACGATTTACATTTTTTCTTTCATTTTTCGCTTCAATAGGTGTCAGGATATCCAGCCGCAACTATGATACAGAAGTGTTGCGGGCTACTGGACTTGTATCAAAAAATTCCAATACATGTGAAGTACTATACCAATGCCAGCATTTGGAATCTACAAAATTATGTATTGTAGTGTTACCTTACGTTTTGGAAATAAACTTCCAATACATGTAGTGGAAGTTTCCAACATCAATTTTTAACAGTACTTTTACAGCCGTTACCCTATTCAGATCCCCCCTTCCCTTACCAAACCCAACTAAAATGTCATTTTGAGATATTCTTTAACTTCTATAATCTTCTTTTCGTATTCAAAATAAATTTTCAACTAAATGACCTACTGGCTTGTTTAAAGTAACTATCAAAAAGGTCATCATATGTCATAATTGATTTACTATTAATAGCACATTTTCGGTAAATAATCTAGAAACAGCCAAAGAGCTGATTTGTTAAATAAGTTTCTTTAAACAATTATTGAACCATAATTACCGTGTAATTTAGGGTCGTTTGCATAAAAAATGGTATTTATTTTCTCACAAGTAACTGAAAAAGATAATTGTTTATAGAATGTGTTTACTACCTAATAAATTATGTATTAATTTTTATTAATCCAAATCACAAACCTCTTTTTTCTATGCATTGTAAAAATTAAGTCTAAATTCAGTAACTAAACATTGCTAATCGACACGGAATAATTGACATCTACTTATTTATTTATAACAAATTCAATAAATTCTTAAGCTTCTACAGTTCTACTGAAAAACTTTTCTAAATAGTTGTCTCATTGATTCTAGATTTTTTAGTTATTAAATATGATAAATGGAGAACTAAATTAATTTTCATTTATAACAAAATTTCAAATTGGATGAAAATTGTGGTCTGAAAATTAATTGCTTCACAGACACTTTTATGTTCTCTACTGAGTCGCGTTTGATTTTTTTTTCGAAAACCAGTTCCAAACCCACTCCAATAATTTCAGTACTTGTAGGTCATACTTATAAACTCCTGCGAAGAAAAAATAAAATTAAAAATGAAATTTTTCTGGAAACGCGTTTTTCATATTTTTCTTCGTCAAATTATCAAGAGAAAAAAAACTTTGAAATTTTTTTGTTATTCTTTTAATGTGTCTTTAAATAAAGTTACCTGTGAAAGGCACACTCCTTTCACGCACCCTCGACAGGCACACTGGTGCGAATCGGTATTTTCCGTTTTCGAAGCTCATTATTTCATTGAAAATTATAGATAATGCCAAAAAAGGTATGCTTTCCTATGTGAAATATTATGCAGAATCGAGTAGTGATATTAAAATTTTGAAAAAACTGGCATAATTTTTTATATTCATTAATTTTTTAAAGGGAAATTTAAAAAAAAATTTTACTTTGTGATGCTATTTTTTAAATACGCAACAGAACTAAATCAAATTTAATACAAATTAATCGTGAGAGCCTGAGCTTTAATAGAAAACTAGTTTTATTTTAATAATAAGCCATTTAATATTTTTTAGTGATTGGTATTTTTGTAGTTGAAAAATAGATAAAATGAAACATTTCCTCAATGAAACTCTGTTTATTCATAAAGTTACAATGACTGAGGTATGGAAAACATATACTGCAGTCCACATAAGCATAAGGGAATTTTACGCAGTCTATTGTCCAACATCTGCGCACTCTGCACACAGTCCTGACCTGTGGTCGTCGCAAATGCGTCTTAAACAATTGGGACACTTCATGCGGTTGCGCCCTGCAGTAACGACTTTTCAGAAGTGGCATCAGGCACGTGATTTTTCTAAAATTACCTACAAACTAAAAATAACG
>NC_046665.1:50974820-50996703 GCF_010883055.1 Belonocnema kinseyi
TTTGAAAAATAAAATTCGAAAATTTTTTCTAAAGCCTCCAGGGGACTTCGTTTTCGCACGAAAAAATTTTATGTGCCCTTATTGCATCCGGACCCACAATTGGCGTTTTTCTTTCCGACACAAAAATTTCCTTAATTAGACGACGTGGATTCCACAATCTATCATTGGTGCTGTCTGACATCAAAAGAAAGCAATTAATAAAAAAAAGTGGAAAGTTCAAATTTCGAGAGTTATTAGCATGCAAAAGCATGTAAGAAATTTTTTTTAGGATAATTTGATTTGCAAAACCTGTTTCGATCATTTTTTATCCGAGCGTATAAAATGATTAAATAGGATCATTTTCATATACCTGCAATACTGAATAAAAATGTCGTCCATGAAAAATAGAGGGCTGAAATACTCTTTGAAATTGACATTGACTGTGGTATACATGTTTCCGGTGCGTAAGAATTGGATACCTTCTGTTACGGTGAAATGCATATAGGGCTCTGTTGTGTTCTCTGTATTGCAAGTTGCATTGAATTACAGTTTACATAAGCAAAACAAGCAAGAGCTTCTGTACGAATAGTAACCTCTGTGTGTAGGGTACTTTCAACTTAGAAATGTCTTTCCACCACTACATATCTACATATCTAGATACGAATATGCGAACATTATTACCCATGTATAGAAGTCTATTCTCAGGGGATCGTCAGGAGCTTCGCAATTTTAGTAATATCCTATGGAGTGGACCTTAAACATCTCGACCTGATTGGCGTGCTTCGAGACCGATTCTAACTCATGATCTGGCAATGTACAATGTAATATCGATTTGACTTATCCTAAGGGAGATTTGAATACCAATCTTCGAGAAAATGCCTCTCTCTATGGGAACTATTACGTGGAATCTATATCTAATTTAAAAAATGACAGTGGTATTGTATAAATATTTAGAAAACTATAAAAAACGAACACGCGCTCTATTATTATTTTCGTTTACCTCACGCAATATTTAAATTCAAATATAAAATAAATATTATAACAAAATTGTTTTATTTCATTGTATAGGAAAGTTTATTATAATAATGAATAAACGATGTTTAGCAGAAACTAGTATTTATTCAGAAAAAACAACATTGAGGTTCAATACACGGAGAATACAACTGCTCGTTTGACGCGACGGTCACGACGAACTCTCTAAGCAACGAGTGCAGCGCTTACAGGCTAAAAGGGTCCTGCTCAGGTCAAAAATCGTGTTCATGAGAAGAACTGTATAAGCGTAATAAATAGATGTTGTGTCATTCATGCATGCACACAGATAAACATACAAATTATATCAAGGTTTCTCTGTTAAGAAAACCAACACATAGTATACACTTGTATTATCTAGAAAAATTAAAAAGAAAATCAAGAATAATATTGTGATAATTGGTGAAAATTGCTTAACGTCCGAATCAACGTGTAGTTTTTCATTGTTGTTCAAAATTGTAAGTTTGATTTTTTGACGTCAAATGATTTTTTTTGTTAAATGACCAATTTCGAGTGAAAACTGCAACGAAATCAAAAATTGTAAATTAAATGACTGAATGATAATCTCAAGAATAATTATTATCTGAAATATCTTATGATTTAAGGACAAAATTATTCCAATTTTCAATAAAAACCACTAATGTAACATAACATGACAAAAAATGGGTCAAATTGTAAATTCAAATTTTACATGAATGCTTGTAGTACAGAACTATATGAACACGATTTTTCTAAAATGAGTTTATTGCATAAGAAATTCTTAAAAAATCAAATGAACGTTGACATAAAAAAATTGTGTTTAAATTCTTATTTTTTGACACAGTAGAAAAATTTTATTTAATTTTTAGTTAGAATTTTAGTGGAGTATTTTAGCGAAGTAGTCCTTTTTTTATTAATAAAATATACAATTTTTCTCATAAAAAAAGTTTGTTCGCTTTATTTTATACTTTCAAACCTAACCTATTTGATACTATTTTCAGAGTAAAGGGCATGACGTTTTCTTGCTCTATCTCAAAACTTGAGATCTTGATAAATATTTTTGTGAAAAAGAGTCAAATAGCTAAATAAAAAATTTCTTGCGTTTTTTAGCATAACAAAATGTAAAAAAGGAGACAAAATTTGTTGGTTTATAAAAGGGAAGTCTTAAACTAAATTCCAGTTAAAGGCTTGAGACGATACATACAAAATAACACAAATGGCAACAATTTTTTTTGCGTAAGGTCCATTGGACCCAGAGTGATCAATACGTTAATTTTAGGAGGTGTGACCGATACAGGTTAAATAATGTCTTTAATATTTACAGAACATTTTTCGCCGCATTAAGTTTGAATTGCAAAACCCACAGCTATATACTTTTTAAGTGTTTAATATCCGATTTTGTGAAGCAAAATGTCAAACTAATTTAATCACGTATTTTCGCAATACAGAAACTCTTTGAATAATTTATTACGAATTTCTGTTTGCCATCATTCCGTAACAAAGTAACTAATTAGCCTAAAATTATTAGGATGTAATGGAATTAGTAAATTGATTGAATTTCGGTTTTCATGTGAAATTCCGTAATAATGAACGATTTGATACATTTCTACTCTAAAATCAAAAGTATGCAACGGTATGCAAATTATCCCTTTATGGTAAACCCACCCATAACATATTTGAGCAGATACTTTGGATTTGTACAAAATGTTTGAAAATGTAGAAAGAAATTGAAATTGCTTTAATCAAATCCATATAAAGACTAATGAATTATGTAAAATCGAAATGATTGGCCACGTCTTATAATAATATTTATTATGTACGCAATTAATTTTTTGTTCAGACTAAATTCCATGTCAGCGTTCTTTCTATAACTTTTTGCTAATTATTTCTGCTTGCTAATTAACAATGTATTGCATTTTTCTGTTTAAAGATGGGTTACATGAACGTCGTGATTCCTCCTGATATAATGGACGATGAATCGTCGAATGGCTTGGTAACTCATGAAGGTGGAAATATCAGACTCAAGTGCATAGCAACAGGTACACCTGAGCCCACTGTCACTTGGAAACGAGAGGACGGTCGAAATATTGTTCTTCGTGAGAATGGACAGAAAAAATGTAGGTTCAATCAGTTTATACGTATTCTATAGAAAACAAGTATTTAGTACTCGATTTCGGAATCAATATGAAACTCGTAAGAATGATAAATCTTATATTAGAAGTAAGAGATCAAAGCGTGATAAAGCCACTTAAGTTACTTTATCACATTGAGAAAATCATAAAAAATTAGTTCAAAGCTCCGCTTCCAAACTTTCTCTCCCTTACTTCCTATAATTTCCCCTATGTCCCCCTCTCCTCACTTCCCGAGCCTGCACTCTCCAGCTTATACATCCCCACCTACATTTCTCTTGACTTCCCCTACCCACTCCCAATCCTCTCACTTCCCATACTTATCCTTCCCACATTTCACCCACTTATCCTACTTTATACCCTCATTTCCCCTTCCTTAATTTCTCCTAATTTCCACAACATAACTTCCCTTACATCTACTCATTCCGCACCCCTCATTTCCCTTACTTCTCGTCCTATCATTTTCCGTCGCTTCCCCCATATCCCCTTCCATCATTTCTCTTCACTTTCCCTCCTTAAAAAAAAAATTACAGGCGAACGAACAACCGTCAAACACTATAAGGGTTTCCGGTCAGGGCTACGAAACCCTACAAATGACATACCTTCCAAGCCTAAAATTGTACTGTTGATAATAGGATCATTTGGTAGGTCCGTCCACTCAGCGCCGCCACCAAGGCAAATTATAGAATGGAACACGCCATATTTTTTTTACTTTTTTGCTAATTTTGTGCTAAAAAAATTTTTTTTTTCTCTTTAAGCTTCGTAAAAAAGGGTGGCGGCGCTAGCAGGACGTCCACTCAGCGCCGCCACCTACGAAAACTCACTAAAAATGATTATAATGCGATAAACGATACGTGGAGATTTGTTTTATTTTTTTTTTGCTTTATGACGACATATATTACGTTTCCCAAAAAACTACCCCTAAGTCTCACACAACTACCCCCTGTCATCAAAAACGTTTTCAAAATGGGAAAACTACCTTCAACAATGTAAACATGATTTAGGACTTCAAATTAATCACATCACACATGAAAATTTCGCCCTCTTTATAATTTCCCCAAAACTATCCTTCCACGTGAACGTATGCAGCAGAACATTTATATGTATGAAAAGAGCATTAAAAATAATCAAACTTAGAAGAAACTGTTAGTTGATATTTTTTCTCTTTTTTTGCTCTTCGATAATATACAATACGTTACCCAAAAACTACCTCTAAGTCATATGTACCCTCCCATCGTCATCAAAAACGTTTTGAAAGTTGGAAAATCACCTTGAACAATCCAAAAATGATTTACAACTCCTAATTGATTACATGGCACTTTAAAATTTCCCCCTCTTCATAATTTTCCCGCAAAACTACCCTTCCACGTGAGCGTATACAGCGGAACATATATATGTATGAAAAAAGCATAAAAAATAATACAACTTAGAAAACACTGTTAGTTGATATTTTTTTGCTCTTTTTTTTCTCTCTGATAATATATAAAAAGTTCCCCAAAAACTACCCCTGAGACATACATGCTCACCCCTCGTGATCAAAAAAGTTTTAAATGTTGCAAAACCACCTTGAACAATGTAAAAATGATTTAGAACTCCAAGTTAATTACATGCCACTCGAAAATTTCTCTCTAATTATAATTTGCGCAAAACTACCCTTCCACGTTAACGTATGCAGTAGAACATATATATATGTATGAAAAAAACAAAAAAAATAATAAAGCTTAGAAAACACTGTTAGTCGATATTTTTTTGCTCTTTTTTTGCTCTTCGATAATATATAATACATTATTAGTAGTAGTCGTTTTTTGGGGAACGTAACACTGAGTGGAAGTCCTGCTAGTGCCGCCACCCTTTTCTCCGAAGTTTAAAGAGCAAAACAATTTTTTAGCATAAAATTAGCAAAAGAAAAGCAAAAAATATGGCGTATTCCATTTTATAATTTGCCTTGGTGGCGGCGCTGAGTGGACGGACCTTCATTTGGTGCCAAAATGATTCCATTTAACTTCGAGGCCTAAGATTTGAAGGCTTGAAATGGTTTTATGTGATGTAAAAAGATAACAACAAAAAGTCATATCTTCCTAGCTCTCCTGAAAGACCGTCGCTTTTTACTCCCCAAATTAGAAAAAACCGGAAAATATTCCAAAAAATGTCCTAACTTTAACATCTTACATTTTATTACTTTAAATGTTTTTACTTTAATGTGCAAAATTACAAAAAAATTTGAATTTCCCTAACTATTCTGGGATATCTCCTATTTTTTACTCTTCAGATATTGACAAATAAAAAAAAATCCCAAAATCAGAGACATCAAATTTGATGGCGTAGAATGTTTCCATTTTCATGTCTAAAGACAGCCCAAAAAAGTTGTATTCCCCTGGGTCTTCCAGAGCACCATCGTTTTGTACTCGTACCTCTTAAATAATAAACAAAAATCGAAAACAATTTCGAAAAATGTCCTAACTTGAACATCTAAAATGTTACCAAATTTCATCATGATTCCAATTAATGTGCAAAGATACCCGAAAAAGTTGACTTCTTGAACATTTTCCGCATATTCTTGTTTTCTAGCCTTAATATATTGAAAAATAAAAGAAAATCGAAAAATGCCTAAACGACAGGACCTACAATATTATGGCTAAAAATGGTTCCATTTTCATGTGGAAAGATAACACAAAAAGTGTTATTCCCTGGGCTTTCCAGAACACCCCCGCGTGCTACCCTTAACATATTAAAAAATATAAAAAATTCTAAACAGGTCCTAACTTTGAGACCAAAAATTGTAAGGCTTCAAATGGTTTCATTTTGTATCCAAAGACATACAATGTTGCATCCACCTAGCTCTTCTGGAACACCCTCATTTTTTATTTCCTAAAATAATAAACAAAAATCTAAAACGATTCCAAAAAATGTCCTAACTTCAACATTCAAAGTGTTACCGAATGTTATCATGGTTCCAATTGATGTACAAAATTACCAAAAAATTTGAGTTAGTGGTAAGTAGGCGTATGTATTTTGACACGCTGATCACGAATATGATCGTCAAAATACCTGCAAATGTAATTTTCAAGGTCAAAACCACCAAAAAACTATAAAATTTTCATGTTTTCCGTTTATTTCAGTTAATAATAAAAATTTACAAACAAGTTTTAAATCAAAGTTGTAGATCTTTCAATAACACACATTCTATGTTGAATATTTTTAAACCCTACGACTGATATTTTTCGAGAAAATATACGATGAATATGAACAATCGCAGAAATACTGCAAAATCTTTAGCAGTTCGACGTAAATTGTATAAAAAATTATAAAAATTATAAAATTTTAACAACAATATGTATTTTTAAAAGATCTAATAATTTTTAACTGTTTTAATTATTTTTAAAAGATTCTTCAGATATGCATATTGTCAAGCTCGAATGTCATACATTGCGAAATTAGTGACTTTTGAGAATAGGGACGTCCGACTTCATTTGTTTCTCTCAAACTGCACGAAAATCATTTCCATTCGTGAAGTTGTACGTCAACTTCATATGCATACACATTACTTAAAAACATTACATTATACAAAAGATATGAATTTTCGCATTAATAACATTATAGATTAAAGGCTTTTAATACTATCTCGAACATAACCTCACTTTTGAAATCTCATTGTACGTGCCCCATGTGCGTTAGTCAAACAAAAAACATTCCAAAAGAATATTAAAAAGATTCCAAAATATTTATAATTGAAATTCATTTATGAACGTGTGTGTGTAATAGCTCTAAATTTGAAAATTGTTTTTTAAAACAGAATAGTTTTTTCCGAAATGCAAACTCTTAACGATAAATTCATGAAATATAAACAGTTCAATAATGTAGAAAGACATGTAAAGACATGTGTCACTGCATATTCATCTTATAATTATATAAATTAAAATTTCTTGTTTACATGTAAGATTAGAAAATAATTTGATAAAGTATGGCCCGTTTACTTTATGAACATATAAGGGGAATCTTTCATTCTTTGTTTAATTCATTTTATTTTATGGATATACATTCAAACAAAGATGAATATTTTGTTTATTTATCTCTTACTCCTCACAAATTATATGGCACTCTTCAAAGGGACTTTTTCCTCGGCTATGTCTTTTTCAGAGTATATCAGAAATAAGTCACTTTGCAGACCTGTTCTCATTACTTTCTCCTCTATATAATAGCCTAAAGTAATGAAGTAGTAAGTTCTCAAACTAGTTACCAAAGTTCTCTATTTCCAAACTATAGAGTGCTCTAAGAGTATTCTCAGGTTAAAGTTCCAAAAATAAAATGGTACAAGGTTGAAATTCATCAACGTTTGTATACATATTAATTTATAATATTCTGTACTCTACCTTACAAAGTTTTTAAATGGCTCACAAGAATTTAATGTTTTTATCAGAGATACGTAAAGACTGGGGTGATTTAAAATCACTTTTTTTCGAGGGCAATAATTCCCCCAAATTTCCGCTCGAAAATTTCCCATGTAAAAAATGACCAAAAATTTTTTTTGGCATTTTTTAAATAACTTCTGAGAGTTTGAAAATATTACTAAAAATATCGAAAAATATCAATTCACTACGAAGTCTACATCATTCAGGACTTTATTCTAATTTTTTTTCCAAACATTATTATTGTTGGCCTAGTGGAATAATAATCAATATTTTAAAGTAAATTTTAATTATTTAAACAAATTCCCAAGAATGAAAAAATTATATGTTTGATACATAGTGAAAAAAATTATTCTTAATATTTCCCATTATGTATAATTTTTCTGTCTAAGTCCATGTATTTAAGCAATTGTATTTCTGAAAAACTCGGCTTTTAGCTTATAAAATCTTAATCAAGGTTGCCTTTCAATATACCTTATACGTTTTCAATCTATTATTTAACAAACTCTTCTTGCTTGAAACCAGTTCAATCGATTGAAATAATTTTTTACAGGAATTTTTTTATTTTTTTTATCTTCTGTTACAAATATTGCAACCAGTGATAACTGAAAACATGAATTTTATTTTTCATTATCATACATTTGTTAAACAATTAGTTATTAGTTATTTCCAGTTTTTCATTGTGTTGCCCTAGAAAAGTCCGTCTGACTGGAAATGAATTCCATCCTATGATTTTGAGAACCAAAATAATATCACCACTGATGCAATTTCAAATAAAAAAATTGTTAATAAAAAACTGTAAAACTTACAAAAAGAGTTACTTTAACAATGTTTTTTTTCAATTCAATTTATTCTTACAATCCCTACTTTAAAATTTATAAAAAATTGTTCAATTCTAATAAATGATGGCTCATTCTTTCAGAAAAAATATTATCTAGTTCTCTATACTGTTTCCATTTTAATAAATAAACATTTCTAACGCTGAAATCATTGGAAGAAGATTGTAACGAAAATCGTTTTAAACAACGACGCTGAGAACAATAGTGATAACAACATTTTAATTTTTAAACATTTTGTTCAGATAACTTTTCTTTTACAGCACACGTACATTTATGGAAGTATCAGTAATGTAGATCAATGATTATTGAGGCAGTTAGATTCGTTTGTCAGAATTATCCATTTTTTAAAAAAAATTGCAAAAGTAGTGCAAATTTCAATGTTTTTTTAAAATTTAAATTAATTTTAATCTAATAAACATTTTTCAATGTCCTCGGGGGCATCACAGTAAAAACTTAGGGTTATATTTTGTTGCAGATAAAATTGTAATGGTGTTCACTGTACCTCGGTAGGGATTCAGATATCTCTCGAACTTGGGGTACGACATATCGAGTATGTAGGGTACGAAATACCGACTAGGTGGGGTACTAAAAGTCAGTTGTTACTGTTTTGAAACTTGGTTTGGAGGTATGAGCATGATTAAAATTACCAGGGGTGGGATTCCGATGCCCGCTAATCTAGTTTATCGAATCTCTCTTTCTAACGCATGAAGGTTTAGAATGTTCATTATATTTTTCGAGGTATTATTTATTGCAGAAAAAGGTTTAATGCTCGAGTTATTCATATAAATTTCCGTATTTTGTTGGCGAGAAGTTCAAATCGGAGTTCTGTTACTTCCATTTAAATAATTACGAAACAAACAGTACGAGAATTGAGTAGAAATTTACATATCGACAAAAAATAAATTATTATTTAAATTGCATAGTTCTATAGCCGATAAATAATTGTAGATTTAGTTCTCGTATTTTTTACTTCTAATCTAAATACGTTTTTTTTAATTAATGAAATTGAACCTATTATTATAAATAACAATGTTAAAATGGTATCATAGTATTTAACTTTAATAATAAAGTAATGCTTTAAAAAATATTTCAAACTTTCTAGATTAATGAGTTGTAATAGAAAATTTGATTCAATAGTTTTTAATTTGATCAAACTGAATTTGTACGTTTTCCTAATGTTTTTTTTTTAATTCAGTCAAATCTGAGGATGCGACTATTACGCGTATAGAAAGACCTTTTCAGCTCAAATATCGAACAGGTTCATGCTTGGGGAATTTATAATCCATATGCTCTACTTTTCTAGTAATCTTCACATGCCTATGCTCCACCATGTATTCTTATTAAGGTACGAATTATTCAAGATAAAAAGTTACATTCTGAGCAAACGTGGATATCTCTAGAATACGCAGTAGTGATTCTTGTGTATTTTTAAATTGACACATGGCCTCACATAACCTAAAAATAAAAAGGAATAACTACTACGCATGCCAGAGATGTCCCCGCTCTGCCACCACTGACTGGGGCTGGGGGATAAGCTATCTCTCTCGCACAGCAACGTGATTGGTCTTTTCAATTTTGCTCCATAATTAGCTCTTCACTTGCGCATACTTGTGAACTATCTAACTTTCGTTTAGAGAAGAGCGGTAAACAGCCAATCAGATTGCTGCGCGAGAGAGATAGCTTATCCCGCTAACTCATAGTCTGTCTCTTTTATTTTGCCAATAACTCTGCCATTGCCTGGTTCCTTCCAGTTCTATATGCGCTAAGATTTATAGTATTAAGTATTTCAAGTTGTGACGTCAGCTGGAAAGATGTCTGTACAATGAGGGCCGAACAATAATACAAATCCCAAAGTTTAAAACTTAATTTAGTTGATAATTTGGGGGGAAAAATATTTTTCACGCTTACCAAAAAAATATCAGTTCTATTATTCAATTTAATAGTTCTTGAAAAATAAAAATATTATATGAGTACACTTATCGTGAAAAATAATTATTTTCCAAGTTATTATAAAAATAACGTTTCGTCCCATGTGTTTGGTATTATTGTTTGGCTATCAGCGTGCAGACATCTTGGATATACCCACCTAATCTGAAATACCTAATGGTTAAATTTTACAAAGTGCGAATAACGCACCTGCTAAACTTCAATGACCATGACGTACAATTAGCAAAGCTGTAAAAATAATAAACAATGCATTTAGACATGGCTATTTCAAATCTTAAAAAGTACTATATTTAAGAAGTTACGAACGCGTAGATTATGCGTCGAATGACGTTTTCATTTCGTAACCCAAGAAATGGTCACGTTGTACCCAAAGTAGTCAGTACTTCGTTCCCCAAGTGATGGACACTTCGTACCCCAAGTGATTGGGAATCTGTACCCTACATTACGGTGTAGCATTCACACCGCAAGGGTAATTTTTGTTGCAGGTATATGGTACCCTAATATTGGTGGTTCATTAACACTGTCTTTTTTCTGTGATATCAATTATGAATTTCTATAAAATTATTAATTATAATAATAATTATTATTAATACAAAATTCGCCCTGGCTTGTTTTGTAGAGAGTTCTGATTATTTACAACATCTTTAATCGAAAAACAATCATATTATCCTCTCTTTTGTTCTTGACTAAACAATAAAAAGAAAAAAGGTCGAAAAAAGTAGATTTTTCGATGGAAGAAAAAATTCGTGATCATTAATCAAATTACCGAGTTTTTCTTCGTTTTCTCGATTTTCAGATCAACTAGACACACTGCTCTTGTTTAATAAAAAAAGGAATCAAATAAACAAAAGAAGTGCATTTCATTTTTAATTGAAATTTTAGGTAAAGTAACATTTTATGAGTTTGCACTATCTCTGCAAATTTGAAACTATAAAATCTCTTTTTATGTTTTTAAATGGACAGTTAAGTTTTCAAATACTATAATTTCATCAAGCACTATCATTTACGTAAAACACACGCTAAATGCTTCCTTCATATCATGATTAATAAACAAATGATTTACAACCATTAGTTTACAAACCAAATAAAATTCTTTTTTATGCTGAGTATTTATTTAGCGAATTGAAATAAGACATCAAATGACTGAAGTATGAGAAATATTTACAAGCTACTTTAGAAATACGAATTAGCTTTAAATTACCAAGATTTTAAGCCGAAATATATGTAGTATTTAGAGGAAAAAATTGAATTTTAAACATAATAATTCACTTTTTAACGAAGAAGTACATTTTTTCAAACAAAAAGAATGAATTTTCGATAAAACATAATTTGATTTTTTTACTGGGTTCAATTAATTCAGTTAGCATTTAAGGTAGTTGTGCCAGGTCTGGAAAAAAAGTATTTTATGATTTTAAAAATACAAAGATATTATTTATTATCTCTCACAAAAGAAAAACGTTATTTTTTAGGAAAGGGTTTAAAGCTTACACAAAATAATAATATTAACAACATTCATTGTAATTTAATTATTTCTTACTGCTGCTTCTTACCAATTTGACCAAGTGAGTAAAATAATAATTAATACAAAATATGAAACATAATTGGTGAGACAATTTATTATTATTTATAACTATCTTTCCTTGTATAATTCCTAGGAAGTTGCAGTTTTTTCTGAATATCTAAAATTTTTGTGAACTTTCTTCTTATTGAGTTAATAATTATTGCAAGTCAGGAACAAATATGAAATATTAATTTAAACAAATGACTGTTACTAACTACTTCAAGGATAATTTACATATAATATGATCTATTTAGAACATTCAAAGAATATTTCAAATATATGTTTTATTAATATAGATGAAGAAAGTCAAAAACAATAATAATTGACTTACACAATTATTTTTGTTAAACTTAATTAACTATAAAGTCACTTCAAATGAAAAGCAGACAAATGTGTAGTTAAAAAATGTCAGAAAAACCGCAATTTTCTACCATTAAAGCCATGTGATGAGTGAGTCACATGACCAGTTTCCTACCTTACCGCCACTTTCTTTATTTCCCAACTTATATTCACACGGAACGTCACATCGCGTTGAAAATTTAGGATACTAAGCAAGAAGCACTAAGAATGGTGGGCCTGGTGTTAAATTTGTATTTAAAAAAAAAGTTTTTTGTCGCAAATATTTTTTTTTTTGCTTTTTTTATAATTATTAAAGTTTAAGACCAGACCCACCTTTCTTATTGCTTCTTATTTATTATCCCAAATTTTCAACTCGATGTGGCGCTTCGTGTGAGAATAAGTTGGGAAATAACAGGGACTGAGAGCGAAATGCATGAAGAGCGTAAAATCCGATCCTCGCCAGCTATTCTCCTATTTATATTTTCTCAGCGTTACGAGCGAGGATGCTCGATGCGAGCTTCGCCAGCTTCGCGAGAAAGGAGACTGAGTGGCCGAGAGACCACTGCGAAACTCGACGTTGCCAGATGCGAGCTTCTTCGTGAACGCGCGAAGGCGGCGAAGCTCACCGATCAGGACTGCAGACGCAGAAATCATGTCGAGTTCATCATTAGCGGGCGCCTACTCGTATCATAGATACGAGTACGTTGTTCGATATCTGAACCGTTCTCCAGAACCATAGGCTGAATTATAACGAGGAGAAGAAGAGTTTCTTTGTTCGGGGCGCTCACCGCTCATATAGCAGAATATAAATGTCATTAGATGACACTGCGTCACACGCTATATAATTAAATACGTTACATTATTTGTGGGCTTTACTTGAACTTTCCTTTAGAATTTGATTTTACATATGATCTGTAATTAATCTATTTATATATTTTGTTGAAAATTCATATACTTTTATTAAAAATTCATCTCTAGTTGAAAAATCATCTTTTCAACATTCTCATCCTAATGTGAAGGTATTGGTTACATGCAAAATTTCACTTTGTCGATTTTCATCAAATCTCCACGTTTTGAGACCCACTGAGTCAGAAAAAAACAATTTGTACGAAGTTGTTTGTCTGTCTGTCTGTATTCTGTAGGCACGATAACTTTCAAAAAATTGATCAGATTGGATTCTGCTTTGGCACACTTTTTTAAACATAAAAAGAAAGAACAAGTTCGTAAACCAGCTATTTTGGATCAAAATTCAAAAATTGAGCACGTTTTCAAAATTCTTGAAATCACATTTTTTTAAGATTTCAAAATTCTATGAACGATCATTCATAGTACTCAGAAACCCAAACAATTTATTCTAATGACTTTTTTCTATAAAAAGAAAATGATCAGAGTTAGAGCAATTTCAAAATAAAAAAAAAAACTAAAATGACGATTTTAAGCCAAACAACGTATCATATGGAAAAAAGTCAAGAGAAGGAAAACTTTTTTTTTAAAACCCTACAAGACTATGATAACAGCTTTTTTAATTTGGTCGAAAAGTTGAAAATTCCAAAGTTGATCGTAACAAAAATGTTTGAAATCACATTTTTTCAACATTTCAAATTTCTATGTTCGATTGTTCATAGTATTCAGAAATTCAAACAATTTATCCCTATGACTTTTTTATGTGAAAAAAAAATTATCAGAGTTAGAGCGTTTTCAAAATGAAAAAAAAACTAAAATGAACATTTTAAGTCAAACAACGCACGATGTGAAAAAAAGTCAGTAGAAGAAAAACGTTGCTTTTTGAGAGCCCTACAAGATTATGATGACAACTTTTTTAATTTGGTCGAAAAGTTGAACATTGCAAATTTGACCTTACTAGATATAATGAAAAATGCGAAAATTCCATTTTTTGGTCAAACTATGCAAGATACGCAAAAAATGAATAAGCTAAAATTGCGCGCCCTGGAAAGAGCTACAAATTTGTAATGAATCAATTTTCGATAGGACGCGTAGTTTTTGATTATAGTCATAAAAAACATTAAAAATTAAAAAATGTTGGGCTAACAACACAAGCTACGAAAAAAAAATGATACGAAACTTGTTTTTCCAAAAAAGAGCTATAATTTTTTATATGACACGTAGTTTTTACTTTAGTCGTAAAAAATTACATGCAAAATAAAAATATTTAATTTTTGTGAAAAAACGACATAAGTAAGAATTAAAATTAACAGACAAAAGTTGTTCGCCTAAAAAGATCTATAAATTTATTATTAAGCATTTTCTGAAAGGACGAGTAGATTTTCTTTCAATCGTAAAAAATAAAATTAAAAATGAAAAAATTAAATTTTTGGAAAAATATAGAAATATAGAAATAGAAAAATACATTTTTTCATTAACTTTTCGGTTGAAAATTCAACTCTTTTATTGAAAGTTTGTCCTTTTCATTTTAAAGTTTACTTGTTTTAGAAGAAATAAAATCTTTTTTTTTATATAAAAATGCAACTATTTGGCAGAGAATTTAACTATTCTGTTAAAATTTTATCCTTTTCGATAAAAAAATCGTCTTTTTGGATTGAAAATTCCATTTTTTTCGTACAAAATTACTTTTTTGTTACAAAAATGCAAGACAAATTTCATATTTTTTTATAAAAATGCCACTATTTGCTAGAGAATTCAACAATTTTGTTCAAAAATCATCCATTTCGGTTAAAAATTCGTCTTTTTGGATTCAGAATTAAATTTTTTGGTAGAAAAGTATTTCTTGTTAAAAGATTCATAGTTTAACCGTGAAAACTCGACTAAAATCTTTTTCAACATAAAATTCATCTATTTTTTAGAAAATTTATCTTTTTGCTTTAAAACTTCATCTATTATAGAAGAAATTCCATCTTTTGTATGAAAATGCAACCTTTTTATTAAAAATCGTTCTTCTTTGCTTAATAATTTAACTAATTTGTTTGAAACATTTGGTTGAATCGCTTTGTTAAGAAATCACTTTTTTTGTTAAAGATTTATAGTTGAAAAGTTATATATACTTATAATTGAAAGTTGAAAAGTTATCTCGTTGGTTAAAAGTTTAATTATCTTGTTGAAAATTAATCTTTTTTTTTATTGAAAATTCAACTACTTAGGTCAAAGTTAAGCTACATTGTGAAATATTTGTTTTATTGAAGGCTTATCCCTAGTTGAAAATTTAACAGTTTAGAGGAAAATACTTTTTTTTTGGTTTGGAGTTCATTTTAGAACAGAAAATGTAAGTTTTCCATTTTTTGGATTGATATTTTGTAGTTAAAAATTTGCGTTTTTTGTTTTTGTAAAGAAATTATTTTTTATTTTGAAACCCTCTTCTTTGCGTAAAAATGCATTGGTTTCGTGGAAAATTAATTTCTTGTTGAACAGTCATATTTTTTGTTTGAAAATTGAATTTGTGTAAAGAAAATTTGTGTTCTGGTTTGAAGGTTTATAATTTAAATAAACTTTTATTTATTTTTCGAGTGAAAAATCATTATTTGTTGGAAATCCGTCTTTTTGGTTTTAAAGTTTTTTTCTTTTGCTGTATAAATTTTATTCTTTTTTGATTAAAATATAAAATATAACACTTTTTCGCTGGCAATTTGTCTTTTTAGGTTGAATATTCAACTAACATGTTAAAAATTGAATTATTTTGTTTAAAATTCTAGTATTTTGTTAAGAGTTATCTTTTAAAGTGGTTAACACAGTTTTTAAAAGAAATTAATACATTTCAAAACTTTAAATTTGTATATGAAATACTGTTTTATTCCTCTTATAAAATATTATATGTTAAAAATATCAGAAGATTAAAATGCTGGTATTTCAATATTAATGACTTAAAATGAAAAATTATTCAAAGAAAGATCAGAGAATTATGAAAATGCCACGCATTTAAGATTTTCGAAAGTGGGGTCCTCTTATTCTACTTCGTTCTATTTATTATAGAGTTTCAGTCTAACAATTTTAAGTAATTAATGAGCTACTGCTTTGCATATTTTGAATTTCTGAATATTTCTGAGATAGACAAAAATTTATATGCAACCGTTGATACAACCTGAACAATAAAAATACTGTTAAAAATCATAAATTATTAAATTCTCTTAAATTCTTTTGAATCCTCCTGGATTCTGTCGTATTCTCGGTTATATAACCTGAACTTAAATTCTCGAGAATTTATTAACTCTAACCACAACCACAACAACGTCGATGACGACGATGCCGGATAGGCAGGCAGATACCGACGTAAAACTGAGTTTTCTGACTCAAGGGGCCTCAAAACGTGGACATTTGATTAAATTTGCGAAAGTCATTTTCGCATAAAACGAATACCTTCTCAGTATGAATGAGAATGTAAGAAGAGGATTTTTGTTGTTTTTATATTTTCAAATATCGACAATCAAACTTGTAATTTTGAACATTGTAGGTGCGGTTATAGTAAGGGTGGCTTTTTAGGGGTATCGGTAAACATTCCCACCCACTCCATCATTTGTAGGATAAAAAAAGCGGATTCTTGACGTTTTTATATTTTCAAGTATCGACAATCAAACTTGGGAAAGGGGGAAAAGGGAATTAAGTAATGAAAAAACTTAGTTTCGGGGGCCCAAGCTCCCCCCTGGCTACACCACTGTTCTCGGCAAGGCTCGCGAAGCTCGCAGCGAGCTTCTTCAATGCAGAGGATTCGAGCAACGTCCAGTCTCACTGCGAGGTCTCTCGGCAACTAAGAAGCGCGCCTTTGAATTTCGCGTTGCGCATTGCAAGACTTCGAGGTTCACCCCGTTTCCATTTTCCTCGCGCAAGCAGAGCCCAGCACCGCAACCGGCCACAAGTTTCTCACCATTCCGATAGGAGACTCTTTGGCTAGAAAGAGAGGTGGCAGTAAAGTAGGAATCTGGTCACGTGACCAACTCGTCACATGGCCTTAAGCAAAGAGAACATTATTAATAATAAGAATAATCGTTGAAACATTTATTTTTCTCAACTTGTATTAATTATTACTTTACTCTAATTGAAAACTTGACAAAAGTTAAAAGTTTTGGAAAAGATTTCAATCATCTAGTATTAATATTGAAAAAATCTGTAAACAATAACAATTTTTGAAGCAATTAATTAATAATTAAATAATAACTCACTTAAAGTGAAACGTAGACACAAAGTTTAAAATTTCAACAAAAAAACCCGCAATTTTCGCATTTTTCAAAGATAATATTATTAAAAATAATAAAAAATTCTTTAGACAATTCTGTTTGTTAACAATAATTAACCATTACCTAACTCTAATTGAATATTGGACAAAAAGTGGAAACTTTTTGAGGGAACCGCGACTTTCTATCTCCATTCTAAGAGAAAATTGCTAAAAACAATAATAAATTGTTTAAACAATTTATTAAGAAATATAATTATCAGTGCAAAGTATTATTTTGTGTATCAGAAGCAATTTTCATTGAAAAACCCGCGAAAAAATCATAATTGGCGCCCAAGACTCGCAAAAGCACTTTTTCACTAATGGCGTTTTTTCGGGACCCTATAAAACAGACTGATAGGGGTCATATTTAAAAAGAAGTATTTTATTCATATTATATGGCTATTTAAGAAAAAATTTAGTTTCAATTCGATTTAGCTAAAAATAACGATTCTGAATAAAATGTACAAAAACATATTTTTTCTTATGGAAAATGCGAGTTAAACTTCATGGGGCTTGCGCCATCTGTAAACATATATTTTTTTTGTAACGGAAAAAATGGATTTATTTTTGTGTGAATTCGAATAAATTTCCGATCGATATACATACAAACAAATACGGAAAAAAGTCTCCAATGGATTTTTGCATCACCCTAGTTTATGTACAGAATTCCTAAAAATAAAATCTAGAATTTGGTCGTTGGATTTTTGGTTTTATTTTCAAGAATTCGGTACATTAACTTAATTATTGGACGTTAAATAGAATTTTAAATTTGATTTTAATATAATTTAAAAAACGAACATTTTCAACCTAGTTTACATATGAAAAAAATGCTTATAGAAAACAGGAGAAAAATAATTCCTGAAAAAAATGGAAAACAGCGGAATAAGGGAAATATGATGAAGACTGGAAATATAATATTGACTTAATCGTCCATTTGAAATTAATTCAGAGGATATTATACGAGATTGTTCTGGGTATAAGGCTACATGTAGGTACGCATGCATGTAACGCATTCTAAATCTCGCCAACAATCTGCAGACATTACGGAAGTTACGGCATGTTCCAACAGCACAGCAGTTCCTTGAAATTACCTACGATTCGGCTTCCGGTCCCGGATGCCTCCTATCGCGCTTTTGCCGGACATCTCGAATTTACAATCCGTTTCATCCTATCTACACACGTGTTACACAGATGTAGCTCAACTCTCGGCGGAATTTCAATGGACTTTATGTGACTTTCCATCGAATTGGATGTCATGTTGATCAAGACGAACACCTCGTTTTTACTTAACGTAGTTTACGTCTTAACAGCTCTAAAAACTCTTCTAATATTCTTACAAGACGTCAATAAAATAATAATATAATAATAATAAAAAAATCTTTGGTTAATCGACCAAAAGTTTGGTTGTCCCAATCAAATTTTTTGGTAGCTATGGAATCAAAAAGATAGTTTTGTTGAGCCAACCAAATTATTTTCTTGTAGCGTTTCGATAAAATATATAAAAAGTTTGGTATTCACAACAAAAATATGTTGTAGATTGAACTAACTTATTTGGTTCAATTACTCAAATATTTGTTTGCTCAGCAAAATTATTTTTCAGGCTTAACAAAACTATTGTAGATTTTACCAAATACTTTTACTAAACGAAATAAATATTTATAATCGCAACAAATTTTTTTTTTCGAGCGATCTAAACTTTGGTAGCCTTTACAAAAATTGTTTTGTTAGAGTAATACAATTTTTTCAAGCAACAATTATTTTCTTAAGAGAAAAATGTATTTTGTAAATGAAATATAAAATATTTTCGGTATGATAAAAAACTTAGATGAAGCGGAAGTGAATTACTCTGGATTTTAACGGATTAGGCTGGATTCCTTCTATATACAGAATTACTCTGTATTACCTAAGCTTACTCCAAATTGCATATTATTACTCTGGAATACATAAAATTATTGTAGTTTAGTCCACCTAAATTAGACTACAGCGAATTTTCAACCAAAAAGGATTACTTTTCACAAAATTCATGAATTTTCAACAATATAGATAAACTTTAAATCAAATACGTAGTTAAATTTTCAATCAACAAGATTAAACTTTCTGCCAAAAATACGATTTTTTAACTAAATAGTTTTTAAAGAATGAGTGGAATTTTAAACTAAAAAAAGATCAATTTTCAACCGAACAGTTGAATTGTCATAAAAAAAATTTCACCACAAATAGAATCGTTAAATTTTCAATTAGAAAATTCATTCTCAACCGATAAAAACTAATTATGAACAAGCTAGTTGCAGAATTACAATAAAAATGCAAAAATTAAATTTTCAGTCAAAAAATTTATTTTAAATAAAGAATCAATAAAATAATTTATCTTCGTACAAAAAAGTACAATTTTGAAGCAAAAAGATAATATTTCAATCAAAAAGATTAATTTGCTACCAAAAAAAAAAGAATTTTTGGAAAAAAATTAGGTTTTCAACCAAATAATTCAGTTTGCAAAAACAAAAAGGTGAATTTTCAATCAAGAATCTTAATTTTCTGACAAAAACAATAAATAAATGTCAACAAAATACATGCATTTTTAACTAATCTTTAACAAAAGAATTATTTTTAAATAAAATTGTTAAATTTTCTACAAAGCAGATCATTTTTTCACCCAGCTATTATATTTTCAACAAAAATTATGAATTTTCAAAGAAGAATATTAATTTTCTATCGAAGAAGACGAATTTTCAACTAAAAAAGATCAATCGTGAACCAAAATTGTAATAGTTCAATTTTCAGTTAATAAAATTCATTTGGAAAAAACAATCAACAAAAAAGTTTTAAAATATTTAAATTACTTAATGTAAATTACGACGAATTACGTGAATTATAAGTTAATTACTTGGATTGTACAAGTTATTTCTAATTAATTGGATTCTAAGTGCATTAATCTGGATTCTGGGCGGATTATTCTCAATTTTAAGTGAATTACTTGGATTATCTGATTTTTGTAATCTCTTGGATTACAAGTGGAGTACGTCGTATTACAAATAGATAATCCGGATTAGAACAGGATTACCAGCAGATTGATTTACTCGGAATTACATGCAGATTATAAGTAGATTACTCTAGATTAAGCCGGATTACAAGTGGGTTAGGTGGTATAACAAATGGATTTCGTCGGATTACAATCGGATTACTCCTACTGAATCGAATTATTTTGAACTACCAGAGTTGTTTCCTCCTCGGATTAAAGTTTATAAATATCGAGAAAACTTTAAATTAAAATCTTTACCATTTTCATGACAGGCCTCGGTCTTATTTGAGCATTTTAAAATAGTGTCCATACTAGCATAGATTTTTAAATCCACTGAGATCCTTTAATAATCCCCTTAATTTTTTGAGAACTTCTAAAATTCATGTAAATATCGTCAATCATTTTAAATCACTCAACATCTTCGAAATCCTCTCAAATCTTATCATTTATTTAAAAATCTATAATAAATCCATTCAATGTGGTCAAATCAGTTGAAATTTGTTTAATCCCTGAAATCCGTCGAAATCTATAGACATACTTTGTAATTCAGTTTCAAGTTCTTGAGGAATCCGTTTAAATACCATGAAATATTTTAAACATCATTCATATACATCATTCATAAAATTCTTTCAAATTTTTTTTAAATCCCATGAAATTCTTTGAAACCCCTTAAAAATATTTATATCTCGTGAAATCTCTGGGAATATTTTAATATTCTAAGCTCTTTAAACTCCTTTTAAATCCCTTGAAATTGATCTAATATCTTAAATTTTTGGGTTTCCTAGATATCTCTGAAAAATCGAATAAAACACCGTGAAACATCTTAAAAACTATAAAATCTTTGAAAATTCCTATAAAAAATTATGACATTTTTGAAATTCTATAAATCCCAAAAAATAAAATAAAGCCCTTTAAAATTCTTTTAAATCTATTAAAAAACAATAAATTCTGTTGAAATCCCTTGAACTCTTCAACAATTTTAAAGCCCTTGAAATCTCCTTTAATCCTAAGCAATTTTTTGAAATCTCCTTAAATTCTTCGGAACTCTTTCAATTAAAAGTTTCAAAATATGTTCAAAGGTAAAGTGAAAAAGTAGTTGCATTAGCGATCAATTTGAGAAAATAATAGAATTAGTCTCTTTTTTTTAATAGTAGGAAAGAAATTGCATCGTTTAACCAATTTTTTAATATTGTTGTATTTTTAGGCCTGTTTTTGTTTTAATCATTTGTTTCACCTTAATTATTGAAGTTAAATAAAAAATATTCAAAATTATTAAATTTGCAACCCTATATGCTAGAAGATTGAGTCTTGGGTTTTCCCATATAAAAATATAACCCAAGAAATTGTATACGGGAAACCAACATATGGGGCATTCTTCCTCAACTGCCCCAACTCAAAAAGTCATGTTTTTCGATTGTCTCTAAATTCTGGGAATATGTTCGCCTACCCAACAGTAGTTAATCCACAAACTTATAGA
>NC_046665.1:50996803-51013038 GCF_010883055.1 Belonocnema kinseyi
GATTAACTACTGTTGGGTAGGCGAACATATTCCTAGAATTTAGAGACAATCGAAAAACATGACTTTTTGAGTTGGGGCAGTTGAGGAATAATGCCCCATATAGTAGATAATAATTTACAGTACATAATCTTAATTAACTGGAAAACTGGCCAAGAATGACAATCATTTTTCTAAATAAAACATTTCGGTAAGGATAATACGTTTCCTAAAATGTTTTATAGAAATATTATAATTTACTAATGCGTGAGAGCAAAAATTTAATTTTTAATCTGGAAAAAAATTACACCTCTTTTTCATGTAGACTTTTTATTATAATGAAATATTTTAAGAATCTTTATTTGGCAGCCTATTACTTTAATTTAATCCAAAAAAATCTGTTTAAGTTAATACTGTCTCGAAGTTATTAATAAACTGAAAATAGACTTATTCTCTTTTGATTCAGCAAAGGCATGTTTCACTGATCATTCATGTTCTAATGGTGTCAATCTACAATGTCTTATTTACATACAAAATCAGAAGATAATTTGATACTGGCTTACTACGTTTTCAAATTAAAAAATGAAATATTAAAGTTTCGCAAAATTATTCAATTAGAAGATAGATTTTAAAATTATTAATAAATTTCAAAAAGTGTTTCATATTTTATAAGATTTACCTATAACATAATGAATCTGTAATCGAAAATTAAATTTTTGTAACAACTTAAGGTTTAGAATCGAATTGACAATATTCCAAACATACAGAAACAATAATTATGTTAATATAAAAAATGGGTTTATTACATTTTTCTTTCTTGCTCCTCATTTGTAGTTATTGAAAAGCTCTGAAAATTTTCAGTTGCTTCAAGGAGTCACTCGGAAAATATATCATTTTTTAGGACTAAGATACGTAAAAAAACTCGCGCTTTTATTTTTGATTGTTATGACTTTCACAAAGTAATTATAGCTTCAACTATTACTTACTCAATAAACTGATTTTAATTATAACTAGTGATAAATTATAATTATCGAAAATTGAGTATTCTGTCGCGTCTAGGAGCAATAACAGAAATGATTATTCTATTTATGGATAGAGGAATCATATCATGTAATCTTTTTCTATAAGAAAAGTTAATTAAATATGTAACCTTTATTAAAATAATAAAATCTTTCTTAATTTTTACAAATCTGTGCATTGGAATGATGTTGAATTTTTTATCTACTGTAGGGTGGTTTTCCCGCCATCTTTAACTTCGCCGCATTGAAAACAAGCAGTTATTTTCCCTAAAAGAAATAGCCAACCTATTTACAAAACATTGCGTCGGAACTTTTTTCCAATTCATCAACTGGCTCGAGAGACGAGAATCAATCTACAGCCCCTTATTTTCATTTCTCTATTTTCTTTGTGACAACTCGATCCGTGGATATACTCAGAAAATGAAAAAAAAATGATTCACATTCATCCTATCTTTCGATTTGAATCTTTTTCAAGATCAAGAGGGAAAAAACCTCAACAGATAAAATTCGAACTTATCCATTTCTAGTATCTCTTTCCCATATCCACTAGAGTAACCGAATGAAAGAGAAAGCTTCCAATCAAAATTTTTGTCCAGTTCAACAAGCAGTTCGGAAATCAATTTAAAACACATCTTCAAGTTCCCACTTTCTTTGCAATAATTCAGGGAATCTTTCGCTTCTTTCTCGTATCGTTTCGACAGACTTAAAGCAAATTAAAGACAAAATTATCAAAACATCATATTTTACACGTCTGGCTTTTAATATTTACATACGATGCATAAGGATTCGAATAAAACATTTTTCACAATTACGCGCAATTAAAAAATGTTTATTTAATTAATAAATAATTAACATAATTATTGAATAATTCAAATTATTAAATAATTAATTAATAAATTTCTACAATTTATTATATACATTGTCGATCGAAGATTGGTCTGATTCAGTGTTCCAAATCTTTACATCATGTCGTTACAATTTCGGTATTTTTAATAACATAACCTAAATCAAGTGAATGTACAGGGTTCCTAGCACTGCACCCTTTTTGAAACCTTTGAAATTCTTGAAAATTTTTTGAAATCCTTAAAAAATCTTTGAAACATTTTCGGTGTCTTTCTTAAATATTTTGTATTCGTTTTAAATTACTGTAATATTTTTCACATTTGTGAGCTCTTTCTAAAACTTTTGGTAATCGTTTAAAACCTTTGTTTAATCTTTCTAAATCTTCTAAAAAATTGTGAAATCGTTTAAACGTTTAAAATGTTTTGAAATCTTTTAAATCTAGTGTGCTGTACCCATTTTGAAATCTTTGAATCTTTGTGAAATTGTTTGAAATCGTTTTAAATTACTGAAATATTTGAAATCTTTGTTAAATTTTCTAAAATTTTCTAAATCTTCTAAAATCATTTAATATCATTTAAAATATTTTGAAATCTTTATGTAATCTTTCTTTAATCTTTGTCTATTTGTTTTAAATCATTAAAATGCTTTCAAATGTTCTAAAATTTTGTTGAAGCCTTGTACCCATCTTAAATTCTTTGTCAAATTCTTGAAATCTATTGGAATCCTTGTGAATTCTTTGAAATATTTGTGAAATCTTTGTTAAATATTATGGAATCTTTTCAAAAATTTTGTAATGCTTTGAAATCTCTTAAATTTTTTGAAATACTTGAAATTTGTTGTGCTGTACTGTTTTTTATGCCTCTAAAATTCTTGAATTCTTTTGATATCTTTATGAAATGTTCAAAATCTATGGAAAATTTGTGTGCGAATTTTTAAACTTAGTGTACACGCCTATTTTGAATTATTCGAAATCTTTTTAAATCTTCTAAAATGTTCGGAAGCCTCTTAAAATCGTTTCAAATCTTTGAAAATTTTTGAAATCTTCGAAATCTGATTTACTGTATCCTATTTCAAATATTTGAAATTCTTTAAATCTTCACTCTTAAAATATTTGTGAAATTGTTGCAAAATATATTTATTTCAATCTGGCGTGCACACGCCTTTTTTAAATCGTTGACACCCATAAAATCTTTGTGAAACTTTAAAAATATTTAAAATACTTTGAAATGCTTGAAATATTTTGTAATCTTTAGAAATATTTTGTACCATTTTGAAATCTGGGTTACACTCAAAACTCGAGTGGTCAACGCCTCAGAAAATCTGTTGTATGGCCAAAACACATTATAATTCTGAAATTGAATTAACATTGAAATTTTCAACTGATAATTTTGATCATTTCTAATTCGAATACCACAACTAAATTTATACTTCAATATTCGATATTAGCGCCTAGCGGAGACGAAATAAAAAACTGATAGAATTATGACAAGATTAAAGTCTGTTCTTTGCAATCTATAAAATAATTTGTACAGTCTACACAAAGTACATTAAAATCTCTTTACTTAATCTTCAATAAGCAAAAGCTAAATTATATCTTGATAAATAAAAAAACTTCTCAGTAGCAAGATTGTTTTAAAACGAGATCTTCCTTTCATAATAGACTGAAAGATTGAAATTACTCTTCGCATTTCAATAAAATTACTGCTTCAAAAGCAAAAAGAATGAATAATTCAAATTCAAGGATCTCGTGAAAAATTCAAGGAGATTTCCAGGTTTTCAAGATCGCTGGAAACTCTGATATAGTTACGTTTTAGCCTGAATATATAAACAGAACAAGAATCAAGAAAGTACAGTCAAACGTGAATTTAATGTCAGTTTTGAGACTGAGCGTGACATTAAATCCAGAGTGTCGGATCTATTTTGTCTCTTTCCTGTTTCTCTCCCTGTTTTCTGACTCTTGAGTGAGCACCGCATATCCTCCCGCAGCTACTCTCACCCTTTCCCCTCCGCGTGGCGTTAATTCTCAGAAACATTAATTCCAGAAACAATAAATCCAGGTTTGACTGTATTTTGTTTCGTTTCGGTCGGGTCCCTGCAATAATTCGATCCCAGACACCAAGCAACTAACCTAGTCATTATAGAGTTTAAAGTTGCAGGTTTCATTGCCATGGAAAATCCTCTAGTATCTAGTTTCAGCGTGTTTTGAGCTTTTCGTCTCAATCTAGTCCGGCAGGATTTTCCCGATCGTAAAAAAGATTGGTATCCCTCCTCGAGAAGGAAACTCGTTAATGCAATTCCAAAGCAGCCAATCCGGCACGGCGACTCGATGCCTCAGGAAGATCTCAAGTCAATTCGTAACTGCAGAAGGATAACGAAGAAAAAAGGGGGAAATGGGGGTGGGAAGACTTCCGTCACTGGAAAGCGAGATGATCATAAAGCTCTTCATGCTCCTCTTGAATTGTACGGAAAAAAGGAGAAAAAGGGGTTGGAAGAGGAAAGATGAGAGATACTCGCAGTATTTACAACCTAAAATGATATCAAAATGTGAGAAATCGGAGGGTCCTTTTCCACTCAAATAGAGGAATAATAGGAAAATGAATTCTTGTAAATGCAAGACGAATTTACAACAGAGAAGTTAAGTTTTCAAACTAAAAAGTCAAATGTTTTTGAAAACAGTTCACTTCTAAACAAGAAACGGTGAATACTCAATCAAATAGTTGAATTTTCAACGAAAACAAATTACTTTTAAACTGAAAAGTTGCATTTACAATAAACGAAAAGACGACTTATTACATTACAGTTAAATGTTCAGCCAGAAAAGATTAATTTTATCCATAAAAGATGCATTTTTAATTCAAAAGGACGTATATTAAAAAACAAAAGAATTATCAACCAAAAAAGATTAAATTTAAAAAAACGATTTAGCTTTAACAAAAAACAGTTGCATTTTTAACCAAATAGTAGAATATTGAAGCCCAAGAGACGATTTTTTCACATAACAGTTGAATTACCAATTCAAAACGCCGAGTACGAATTATCACAAAAAACTGTGGAATTTTTTACAGACAAAAAGACTGAACCAAAACAGTTGAATTTTCAAGAAAATAATTAAATTTGCAACACATGAGTCAGATTTTAAACCAAATAACTGATAACATGCAATTATAAATTTTCTATCAAAAAGAATAATTTTCTAACACAAGACGAATCTTAAACGAAATACATTGATTTGAACCAAATAATTTAATTCTAAAATAAAAAAAAGAAATTTTTAACCAAAAATGGAACAGCTAAATTTTCAGTTTACAAAATTAATTTTCTTGCAAAAAAGTACACGAATTTTTAATTAAAAATTTATAAACTTTCAAGTAAAAATGCAATAGTTAAATTGTCAGATAAAATCATTAATTTTCAGAAGAAAAAATAAAATATTTTTTAAAACAAAAAAGTTATACTTCCAACCAAAGTGGGGATTTAAAATAAAACTATTTTTTGACAAAGTAGCTCAACTTTCAACCAAAAAAAGGAATGATGCAAAAATATTAAATTTCTAATTTTCATTAGTTAGCTAGATTTGCAAGAAAATAGTTGAATTTTCAACCACAAAAAATGACCTTGACAAAATAGATTTATTTTCAAGAGAATGGTTGAATCTTTAACCAAATAGTTGAACTTTCAATCTACAAAGATGAATTTTCAACCAAGTGGTCGAATTTTCAAACAAAAAATCCTAAAATTTAAATATTTGAGAAGACAGTTGAATATTCAACAAAAAAAGTGGAAACCGGATGAATTCAATTAAGTAGTTGAATTTTTCACAAAATAATTGACTTTAAATCGAATAGCTACATTTTTAACCTAAAAAAATTTAATCTAAGATGATTAATTTTCTACTAAAAGATAAAATTTCAATAGAATACATGAATGTTTAACTAAAAAAATAACTTTTACCAAAAATACATGAAACTCTTTGCAAAAGGAATTAATTTTTGAATCAGAAAGACAAATATTCGACAACACAATTAAATTCACAACCCAAACATATGAATTTGTATAGAAACAGTTAATTTTAAACCATAATTTTATATTAAATTATTGAATTTTCAAGCGAAAATACGAATTTTCCATGAAGCAGTTTAACTTTAAACCCGAAAATATTGATTTGCAACAAAAAGGATCAGTCTTTAACAACAACATAAAATGAATTCAGTAGTTGATTTTTAGCCACAAAAAGATGATTTCTCAACGAAACATGTAATAGTTGATATTTTAACCAAAAATACTACTTTTGAATAAATAGTTGAATCCTCAACAGAATATATTATCACAAGTAAAAATATATCAAATAAAGCTAAAATGGCATAATTCTCGAAGAATGTGGTGCAGAAGAGACGTTAGTAGATACATGGGAAAGAAATCGGTTAAGATGGTTCGGGCATGTTGAGAGAATGCCAAATGAATGACTAACAAAACAAGTGTATCTATGTAAATTAAATGGCAGTGTGCCCAGAGGCAGACCGCGGAAAGAATGGTTAAAATGTGTGAATGAGACCCTAGTTAGAAGAGACATAAGAAGCCACAGAAACAGGAGAGCCTGCATGAAAAAATGCATGGACATAAAAGAAGCTGGAGAATCATGTCAGGACAGAAAAATATGGAGACAAATAGTTATTAAAAAGAGTGTCAGTAGTGTGGATGGCGCCTGAAACAAAAAACCTTAGATACTAATGGACCCAAGTGGAGAACCTCACATGATGACTTTGTGTGGATCTTCACCCGGAGTGATTGCTAGAGAGATTGATCAGCAACCTGGGTCGGAGCGGTATTGCGAAACGAACGTGTTATTTAAATAAATATCTCCAGAATTATGGTTCAATATAAAAATTTTATATCCTTTTCTCACATTACTCCCTTCCCCACCGAATGAGTCACGCCCACCCCGAAAGGGAAATAGAGGTCTGTTAAGCTGGCAGGACCACATTGAAAAAATGGACTGAAAACCTATAGGGAATTGAGGGCTCATTTAGGGCTAATTTAATGCCCTTTTGCTAGATTTAATGCTCGTCATTTAAACAAAAGAATCAGTAGTCATGCTAGCTTAATGTTAAGCTAGCCGAACCACACAAAGTAAAAAAATAATTTTTCAAAATTTCTTTGCTCTATAATTTAGGGCTCATGTAGGGCTCACTTAATGCCCTATTCTCTAATTTAATACTCTGCATTTTTTTTTTAAAAACCTGTGGTCATGCTAGCTTAACATTAAGCTAGCAGGACCACACAGAGAAAAAAACGACTTAGGTATTATTTCTTTGCACAATAATTTAGGGATCACTTAATGCGCTATTGCCAAATATGATGCCGTGCATTAAAAAAACTGTAGTTCTGTTATCTTAACGTTAAGCTAGCATGACCAAACATAGAAAATAATGACTTGGACAATATTTAGGCTCATTTAGGTCTCTGGGAATATAATAATGAAAAATGAACAAGAATTGTTTCAACAATTTTTTACAATTTTTAACAAAAAATTGTTTAAACACATTTACCACAAAAAAAATTATTTTATTTTCATTTCTCTTCTGCATAATTTCAGGCTCATTTAAGGCTCCTGAAATATCATCGCCCGAAGGTCGTGCGATATTTCCTTAGCCCTTTTTTTATATATTTGGTGTTGTGCCACCTTAACGTTGTAAAAAATACGTGAAGAAAATCATAAAACCCATTTTTTACTCCTGGCATAATTTAGGGCTCCTTTAGAACTAATTCGGGCCAGTAGTTTTAAATGTTTAATTATCTATAAAGTTAATTTTCTGTAAAATCGTTTTTATTACGTTTTACAGCAATCTTGAACTAACTTATTGTTAAGCTATTGCAAACACTATTTTTTACAAAAAATAAAAGAGCCCAAAATATGGTATCACTGGTCCAAATTAGTCTTGCAATGTGGTCCTGCCATCTTAACGGACCTGGGAAATGGCTTAATGGTGTAATAATAATGATAATATAAATTTTAAACAAAAAAATATGAATTGCTACCGAAAAATGGGAAAGTCGATTTTTCAATCAAGGAAGATTTTAATTTAAATAAAAAACGGTTCAATTCAAAATAGAAAGCCAAATTTTTAACAACATAGTTGTAATCTGAACCAAAACAGATTCATTTTGAACCGAACAGTTTCAGTTTTAACCAAAATAGTTTAATTAAATAAAAACAATTTAAATTAGAACCAAAAATGGAATGATTAAATTTTCAGATAAAAAAAAGGATCTTTTCGGACCCTAATCTGTTGTTGGCTAGTCCAGCATGATAACAAAATTGCCAATTATCAATCCCAAGTATCTTTTTTTTACATTTCCAAAAATATCCAGGAGTTTTAAAAGTATCAAAAATGAAAAATGAACATTAAAAACAAAGAATTTGCTCATCGTTTACTATCTGTCCAAAAAGTGTAGGCGCCTCGATTTTTGTACAGATTTTCATGGAAATCTCAGCAGAAAAAATTCTAAAACTATGCGACAATATGCGTGTCACAGGTGAAGGTTTTACCTATACTGATACAGAGTTTCAAAATGTTCTGATGATTAGCGATTATTTCTTGGCAAATGAAAGGTGAAAAAGTACCATAATCATATTATCATTTCCGAATACTCAACTTTGAATAGCTCTAAGTCACTGAAAATAAATTCTGAAATTTTTCAAAAAAATATGGTTTCGTTGAACCTTTTTATACCTTTATACCTTTGTATCCCTTTTTTTGCATCAGGACTGTGTAAGCAGCCTGAGTACGGGAGAAGATCCTATTACACACGAAACAGTGGCGCCAGCAAAGTGCACTGCTGAGAATGCGGTCGCCTCGATTATCGTAAAGTCTGTTGTACTTTTTCAAAAAGAAAATAATTTTTTAAACATTTAAATGCAACTTTTTGATCATTGAAAATACATGCAACACTTTCAGAAGCCCGAAATGTGTCATTTGCTTCAAGAATCATCTCTGTAGGTTCCTTAGTTTCAGATATGACACCTCGCTACGTTTTTGTTAACAACTTATTAACAAATGATTAATTTTTGCTCTAAATTTCACCATTGTCGACAGAAAGGATCAAAGAATCCATGTATTTTTTTCCAAATTTTCATAATTTATTTTCAGTTACTTAGAGCTATTCAAAGTTGAGTATTCGGATATGACAATATGATTATGGTACGTTTTCACATTTCATTCGCCACAAAAAAAATCGCTAATCAGCAGAACATTTTGAAACTTTGTATCAGTATTACCAAAACCTTCACCTGTGAAACTCATATTGCCTCACATTCAAAACAAATTTTCTGCTGAGATTTTCATGAAAATCTGTAGCCTGTGAAGCGTTCCAAAAATGACGGTAATAAGGATATAATAATAAATTGTAATAATACATAATTTGTGATAAGTTTATAATAACCCTAGAGTTTCCAAATCTCTTATTACAAATCCTAGAGTTTGTAATAAGAGGCTTGGAAACTCTAGGGGTTTTAAAGTATTTTCGTACCCAGTCACCTGCATACCGTCATTTTCGCCACGCATCGAAGGCTACGAAAGACTCCATTTTCGACGTTATTTCTGTATAGTATATATATAGTATACGCGACACAGGGCTGAAACCTCGTCAGGTACTGTACTATTAACGTCAACCATCTAAAATAGATAGTCACAAGTTTAAACTAGCGTTTGGCCGTACAAAAAGGTTTTAATGTTGCTCAACACCATAACAGACCACCTTGAACACGCCGCATTTGCGGTCAAGTCGGTCTCTCTTGGCCTCGAATAGTTCTCTGGTCATTTTCCATACGGGACGGAAAAATGAGGAATTATTTTAAAAAGAAGAAAAAGAGGGAAATAGCGGAAGGAGTGAGAAGTCTGTACTTGTTGCAACAATTACGATGATTAAGAAGATGGTAGATAATATTTTCGATTGCAACTATACGTAGAGAGATTTCTTACGGATTACTTTTTCTCTTTACAGCCCTCTCGAGATACGAGGGAGAGACTCTGGAATTAGCTGGTGTTCTCCGACAAGAAATGGGCAACTATCTCTGCATAGCCAGCAATGGCGTACCTCCTTCGGTCAGCAAACGTTACTCCGTTCACGTTCACTGTACGTACTCTGTTTTAACTAAAACTGGTTCGATAAAGTTGTGCTTGTTGAATCTAATCTGTAACTGCCCTGGGATACTCTCGCACTTCGACTCAGTTATCTACACGAATTACTTAGGTCAGATTCAATAAATGGAGAAATCTCTGCAACTTTCAACCTTCAGACGGAACTTTGCAAGAGTAGGTCACTATTTCAAAAGTTTTTATATAAATTATAAAAATTATATGAAATTATTGGTAAAAGTAAGCTGCACTGGAAAGACTTAATTTTTTAACTATATTTCCATACAAAAATGTTCTAAATATTGTGGTGAAAGAGTTTTAATCAATTTGTTAGCTTTGCATATTAATAAGCTTAGTTGACCTACTCTTGAAATTGGCCAAGTTTTCGTAGTTTCCTCTACAGCCCCAGCGTTTATTTACATTAAAAGAATCTTTATTGAAATCTAAGCTTGCTGAAATTCGTAAACTCAGAGGGGCCGTTTTAATCAAGAAATACAATCCCCAGTCACTTCCCGCTTTTTGACGATTTGCAAACATTTGTTACGATCATTGAAAATGAAAAAAGGTTAACTGTTAAAGCTAAACATTTTTCATTCGAGTAATTTCAATCAAGATGCAAATTGAAGCAATCAAAATGGATCTCTTTTGAATTTTAAAAGTTCAAATTTGGAGCTTAAACATATTTTAATCCCGAAAATTTTCATTTAATTGCTCAATGATTTACATGTGTAAAGTGTAAACTTTCAAGTACTTAAATTGGACAGTTTTAAATTAGATGCCCTTAAGGCTATGAACGAAATTATTTACAAAAAAAGCTTTTTTATAATTATAAAATGTTAGGACCAGAACCACTTTTCTTAGTACTTTTTATTTATTATCTCAAATTTTCAACTCGATGTGGCACTTTGTGTGAAAATGAATCAATAAAATTGTTGACGTTCAAAATTGTATAATTTTGAGCAATTTTAAATTAGAATCATTTATAATTCAAAAACCAAGAGGATTTGATTTCAGTCGAAACCCACCCTGATTTGTTTGAATTGACACAGTCTAGTTATTAATGTTAACATCTTTAAATTATGTAATTTTGAGAAAATTCATAATCGTCTTGTAAAATCAATTATCGTTCAAAATTGAATGTTCGACGAAATGAATTCAAACGCTTTTAATTTCTTATTGTTTAAGTATATAAAACTGCATTTGAAAATTCCTTTAACCAAAAATCTACTCGCAGAAATGAAGATTTAAAATGGAAAATTTAGTAAAAACAAAATTGTTGAAGTACGTATACTAAAATGAATGATTTCATCTAGGAATTCATAGCTGAAAAGTAAAAATTTAACTTTCTATTTACAAGAAGGTTAAGTCGAATTTATTTTAAATTGCATTGTGTCATGTGATAGGAAATTTGTAATATTTAAGTGATTGGATATATTTCTCTACTAAAAATTCGTAAGGGAGTAATTCTAAGTTGTTGTGCTAAAAACTAAAAAAATGAACATTAAAATCTTTTGCTACTGAACAATTAATTAATATCGAATATTTAAATTGTTCAGAATTTATTAGCCTCAGTTTTTTGCAGTTTGAAATTTTCCCCATTTTTGGTAATTTAACTATAAATTAATTCAAATTTGAAAGTGACGATTTCATGCATTAAAATTTTGAAGGAATACAATTTTAAATTATTAATTATAGTAACTATATTATTCTATCATTAAATATAAATAATTCAGAAAATTTAACTTATAAAATTGAACAGTTCGAAACTGAAAAGTTTTGAAATAAACATGTGTATTAGAAAATAATGATAAAAAGAAAGACAATATTTGAACGATTTAAAACTAAAAATATTGTAAAACGAATAGTTTCAGATGCAAACTTTTGAAATTGGACACTTTTAATTTGATCAAGGCGTTTAAAGTTGAAACCTTATGAATTAAACATGTTCTAAACCGAAAAAGTTGAAATATAACACATTTCTATTGTGTACAAGTCTGAATTCAAAATATTAGAACTGAAAAAATTCTTCGGAATTGAAGAATTTAATCTTTCAATATAAATTTGATAAATGGCCCACTAAATTAACAGTAATATTTCAGATAGGATCAGTAATAAGAAAACCTGAAAAATTACTGTCAATTAGAGCAAAGAAAAGTTAAGGAAGCGTGTACACGTACCGAAAAAACTGGCTATGTGTACCGAAATTTGGTATTTGCCGCTGCCACGGCAAAATATTAAAAATATTCATTTTAAGCGAGATATACTATTTTAAATAATTTTACTAATGCAGTTTACGATTGGGGCATTAAATTTAATTTATTTTCTTAAATTTCTCTTATTTAAAATAAATTCAATAATTTATACAGGGTTCGATTCTAAATTTATTTTAAACACTTTTTATTGATAACATCCATACCAAATTTTACAAGGGATAATCTACAAATTGTATACGACATACATACATAAAATACATGAATTTGTAACCAAATAGTTGTGTTTTAAACTAAAAAAAAAATTGCAACCAAAAATGGAAGTATTAAATTTATATTTCAAAAAATTAATTTTCAACTGAAAAAAAATAGTTTACGATAAAATAGTTGAATTTGCAGCCAAAATGATGAATCTTCGATAAAAAAAAATGAATAGTTAAATTTAGAATTAGAAAAATTAATTTTTAACCAAGAAAATTTCAATAAAACAGTTAAATTTGCAATCAAAGAAATAATTATTTAGTAAACAATAGAATAGTTAAATTTTCAGGAATAAGGTTAGTTTTTAAAGGTAAATGGTAGTCTGTGACGCAATCAAAATTTGACCTTGTAATGTTAATCTTGTCCGCCTTTTTTTTTCTTAAAATAAATAAGTTCGTATATGGAAATTTTTGGAGAAGGAAGAAAATATATAAGCAGACATCGATTGGGTGCTGACGAAGCCAAAGATATTATAAGCCTAGATGTGGCACGTGTATAGTTCGAGGAACTAATTGTAGACGGCGCTCCCGGCGAAAATTGCCCGATCCCCCCATGCCCGTCAACCCGAAAATCGCACACACCAACTACTTTGCCCCTGAAATCTTCACCCGTCGAACAAGTCCATCAAATAGCCGATACTAAGTCGGTAAATACTAAATACTTAAAAATATAAAATACAAATCTTATATCGCAAATTTTGATTTATTATATTCAATTAATGAATCATTTATTTGAATAAATTTTGCATCAAGAAAATATGTAGATGCATAACATTTACTTCTAAATTGAATTAAAATGTAATTGTATCGTAATAAATATTTTTACCTGACATCTTTTATTGAAAAAAATTAGTCATTTTGCAATTAAAATTTACTGTCTATGAATAATATTATTTTGTTGTTTTGAAAAAAGCGGTAGAAATTCTACTAAATAAAACTATACGTTTCAAGACATTAAAAGTTTTAATTGATAAACATATTTAGTTGAAATTTAAAATAATTAATTTTTTAAATAAATATGATCGTACAGCCTTCTCGCATGTATAATTAGCGATTTGGAGTTTTTAGATGTAGAGTTAAATGTTATAGGAATACCGCCTCCCTCACGATTATTAATTTAAGTAAACAATAATTCGTAAATTTCTATGCTTGTGTAATTAATTATGAATTAAATAAATTATAATGAAACGAAAAAATTATATAATAAAATTATTTTTTATTTAATTTTTTATATAATATTTTATAGAAATTTAGGTATATTACTATGTATGTAAATTATATCCCGATTTTTTAAATTGAGAACCCCATAATTTCAAAATTGATCAAATTTATTTTTGAATTTTACTCGAGTGGTTGATCAGAATACATAAATATTTTTCCTTACATTTCTCAATTTAAACTAAAAGGTCAGAAATTATTGGAAAGTTTCAAAAACATTTATCTCTTAATTGTTATTTTGTAATAAAATAATCCGTAAATGAACTATTTATTGTCGCGGGCACATTCTCACCGTGCGCTGTGCCCGTGGCTCGCAAGTTTGAGCGCGCCTGGGGCACGCGTCTTTTGATTCCCGCGATTAGCGCTCAGATATTTATTCTTTGAATTTTGAATGCTTGAATGAAACTTTATCAAAAACATCTCTTTAGATTGTAGTATTTATATGCGTGTTCATATTCTGAATTTTTTTCTTATATAAGTATAGTTAAAGATTAAGTTTCTCAAAGCTCTGTAGGCTTTGCGGTACACAATATTATCGTGACACTCGCACTGAGCACTCGTTTTTTGACAGACAGTTGTAAATTTATATTTTCTGTACCACCTTAAAATAAACTTAAAAAATACAATCCTTTTTTTAGACATTTTTCTCTATCTCGCGTTGTTATGCTAATAATAGGATTTTGGTTTTCAAATTATTATTTATACATGTATAAAGCAAAATATCCTACAAGTCTTCTTTCAGATTTTTCACGTATCTTGCGTCTTTTAGCGTGATATTGGAATTTTCGATTATCTGCATATATTACTTACGATAAAAAAAAATTACGAGTCCTATTGAAAAGTGGTTTAAAGAAATTTTATAGGATTTTTTAAAACCAATGTTGTGGTGTCAAATTTCGGGCAATTCTAATACTTTCTGCATCATAAATAATAAGAATGTAATAAATTAATACAAATTTGTATCACTTTTTGGGCGAATAACTTTTTTCAATCAATTTGTTTTTGTAACTTTTGTTGTATTTCCATAAATATTTCATTTTTATTTTTAATACCATTTTTATGATCCAAACCAAAACTACGTGTCATGTCAAAAAGTAATTCATAACAAATTTTTAGCTCTTTTTCGGGTAAATAATTTTCGTTAAATCATTTTTTTCGTAACTTGTATCATTTTTTCACAAAATTTTTTTTTATATTTTCAATGTTATTTTTCGGGAATAAAACACAACGTACGCCTCATATCAAGAAGTGATTATTAACGAATTTGTAGATCTTTTTTGAGATCACAATTTTTGTTGATTAATCTTCTTTGGTATCCTGCATAGTTTGACCACAAAATGGGATTTTTCATATCTCATTATTTTTTGTTCAATAAAAATTATAATTTTCAACTTTACAAGAAAATCCAAAACGTTTGTATGATAATCTTGTAGGGATTTTAAAAAGCAATGCTTTTCTCTACTTTTTTTCATATCCTACATTGTTTGGCTTATAATTTTGATTTTCGATTAATATTAAAAATTTGGAAAATGCTATAAGTCTGAGAATTTTTTTTGTATAAAAAAAAGTCATCAAGATAAATTGTTTGGCCTTCTGAGTAATATTAATAGCCGTAAATAAAAATTTTAAGTATAATAAAATGGTCCCAAAATCTGTATTTTTATCCAAAATGGCTGTTAACGAACTCGTCCTTTCTTTTCGGACTTGTCGGACCTTTCTTTTCTTATCCTTTCTCAATCATAAATGATGAGAATGAGAAAAATTAGAGGCCCTTTAATTTTTGTTATTAATTTCAGTTTCTAAATCATTTGAATTCTTCAAAGTAAAACGCTGTTACTTTTCTCTGCAATATTGATATTTTATTCAATATAAATAAAATTGAAAATAAAGTTTCTTAAGTAGAGTCTCAATATACTTGTTCTCTATCATTCTTTTAATTGTTGTAATTTCGATTTCTGAGTCTTGTCGATTTTTCATTGTGTATTTTTATGCTAATTAAATTTTAAACTATACATTATAAGGATAATTTCTTTAAATACAAAAATCGAAACTTTAAGGGGTCGTCAGTAAACTGCATTACGAATTGCATGGGGAGGGGTGTCATGCTAAAAACTATGGTTCGAACAGGGGTTGGGGTCAGTGGAAAAAAAGTTACGAAATTAGATAACATTTAGTATGGTTCCTTATTATTCACTTTTAAAGAATTGTTCTTTTTTCTTTATTTTTAAGAAACCCCCTTTTATCATTTTTTCGCTTAAATCCTTCTTGGTAGAAAGTCTAGTATTATATTTGTGGTTCGGAATTCAACTCGTTTAGTTAAAAATTTTAATATTCAGTTGCAAATTTTATTATTCTGTAAAAAATGAAACCATTTTGTTAAAAATTTATCTTGTTTCGTTAAGTACTCAGAAGCTTGGTTAAAAATTGAACTACTTTGTAAAAAAATTATTCTTTTGGTTTTAGATTCACCTTTTTGGTCGAAAATTTAACTATTCTATTTTTAGAAAATTAATCTTCTGCAGATAAAAAGTCATTTTTTGGCTGAACTCTTTTGTTAAAAATGTAACTATTTTG